>NC_141025.1:64320625-64476250 GCF_052040795.2 Danio rerio | reverse complement strand
TATTCAGTAATGCCTCAAATATTATGCAGGGCAAATGAAGACGGGTGTGATTTTGAGCGTGTTCGATGAATGTTGCGCGTTGATTGTTCTTTCACAATGCTCAATGTCACACACATTGTGCTCATGTGCATGTGATTCCCTGTTCTCATTAATTTTCTTTTCCTTGGTGTCTTGCTGCTTTTGTAACTGTATGATATTGAATCTTTTATTAAACAGTCACAAAACATGTCATGTTAAATAAATGACCCCTCACTGGGGACTCTTCAATTCTGTCAAGCTTAGTTCTGTTCCATGAGTTAAGCATAAAGGAGAAAATGAATTGAAACTATTATTCTTGGACAGCAGAGGAAATTGAAAGCAGAGCCCTTTAGTATATATTTTTTTCCAGAAATCTTTTTTTTTCTTCTCTTCAATTTTATTATACTAGTATACTAATTTTTAAGTATACTAGACCTTTAATGAACAACATTATTAAAGATAAAAATATTATTAAAATTGCCTAATTTTATTAATGTCATACACTGTAAAAATGCAGGGTTCCACACAATTCATTCATATTGTCCTAACATAAATCAAGTTAACTTAACACTTTTAACAATTAATGTGGATTAAACAAAAAAAAAAGTTGTCCTACTGAAATCTCAAGAATTGTGTTGTTTCAGCTCATTTTAATTAAGTACAGTAGTTTGAACAAGTAAAAAATTTATTTTGAGTGTACACTTATTGTGCAAATATATGAAAATACTAAAATATACCATGTAGACTAGTACAAAACAAAAAAACACAAAAAGTAACATGGACCGTTAAAGGATGTAACTTCTGGGAACATGTGTTAATAAATTAAAGCTATAGTTCCCCTTCGGTTGGGGAACTTCAGTGCTATAAGTGGATGAAATCCACGATGGGAGGATTCGGATCAGAAGCCGCTTGTCTGGAGAGTATTGAACGGGCCAATGAATGAAATTAATTGGCAGCGTAAGCTTGCGCAGGTGTGCGGCATAAGCAATTATCCCAGCATATAAGCGCACCTGAAGCCAGCAGACGCTATCCTTTTCGCTTCAGATCCTTTCTGAGTGAGTCGATGAGGGTTCCTCTTGCTGTTCAGCACTTCAGAGCGAACGAGTGTGTCTCCCGGTCCAGAGTGGGTCTTCGCGGTGGCAGACGATCGAGCTGGGTTTCTCCCTTGCCTGCGGTTCTTTGGGTCCGGTCCTCCAGAGCGGTGCGCATTGTTGCAAACTTTCCTAAAAGAGCAACACAGTCGTGCAGCACGTCCTTTTCAGGATGGCGCTCCGACTGTGCGTTTCTGGATGCGGGGGTTTCCTGGCTCCGGATGATGGACACGATCACTGCATTGCATGTTTGGGGTCCAGCATGTTAATGCGGTGCTCGCGGGCGGTTCATGTCGTCATTGCGATGCCATGACCGTGGCACAGCTAAGATCGCGGCTAACTTTCGTAAGAGAGCGAGCCACCCCAGTTGCCTCCTGTTCTAAAAAAGCAGCGGGCGCTCGGGCAGATCTGAGGGTTCCAGCGGGAGATAATCCACCGCCCACGGGCTCGCGGACCTCTCGCTCCTCACGGCGCTCCATCCAAGCTTCGGGTAGTGGGAGTGATCCGTCTAACCAGATGGTAGCTCTCACACTCGCTGACACCGGAGATCAGATGTCCTCCGCGGCATCGGAGGGTGGGCTTTCACTGTCCGAAGAAGATCCGAACCCGCTCGCCCCCTCCGGGCAGGTGAGCGCTGTCAAATCGGATCCTGAAGCGGACATGTTAGCCGTGCTTTCCCGGGCTGCTTCGGCCGTGGGGTTGGAGATGGTTTATCCCCCAGCTCCACGGCCGGACCGACTAGATGGGTGCTACGTAGAGGATCAGAAGGCGAAGCCTTCGAAGCCTCTCGTCCCTTTCTTCCCGGAAGTGCACAGTAGGCTCACGCAGTCTTGGAGGGCACCTTTCTCTGCCCGCGCTGCGTGTACCTCCGCCCTCACCGCCCTTGACGGCGGAGCTGCCAGGGGGTATAAGGCGATCCCGTCAGTGGAGCGCGCTATCGCGGTCAATCTTTGTCCGCGCGGCGCCTCTACGTGGCGGGGTTTGCCCCGCCTCCCGTCCAAAGCCTGTAGGTTGTCTGCCTCCCTCGGAGCCAGAGCCTATAAGGCTGCGGGCCAGGCTGCTTCTGCTTTGCACGCGATGGCCACCTACCAGCGCTACCAAGCGCAGGCGCTGGCCGAGCTGCACGAGGGCGGGTCCAACCCAAGCTTATTACATGAGCTGCGCACCGCGACCGACTATGCTCTTCGGACTACTAAGTCCGCCGCGTGTGCGCTGGGGAGGACGATGTCCACACTTGTGGTTCAGGAACGCCACCTCTGGCTAAACCTGGCCGATATGCGCGATGTTGACAAAGTTCGCTTTCTTGACTCGCCCATATCCCAGGCTGGCCTGTTCGGCGACACCGTCGGTGAATTCACCCAGGAACTCAAGGCGGTGAAAAAGCAGTCGGATGCGATGGGCAATGTCATCTATCGGCGTGGCCGTAAGCCCGCTCCGCACGCCGAGCCATCCACCTCCGCTGTTCCTCGCCGAGGGCGCCCGCCAACAAGTGCTGCCCCGCCCCCGCCTGCGTCTCCGGCCAAGCGGGCGCGGCGTACACCTCGAAAGCAGGCAGCCCCTCCTGCCCAGGGCGCCGTTAAGTCCGGTAAACGGACCGCGAAGCGTCCCTGAGACAGGCCATCTGGAGAAGAGGAAACTTGCTCTTTCCCCGCTGGAGGGCGGGGCCCCTATAACAACGGTACTTTTCAGTGCCACCAAAACATCAGTTAAAGAGCACTTTTTCCCTTCCCCGGATGTGACTGCACGAGTTCTGCCAGTCCGGGACGCGCTGCCTTCTGGCTCGCAGACTCTACATGCTTCGCCAGTGGCTCACGAGCGCTGGGGGGACGGTCTCCCTTCCCTCAGCCCTCCAGCCCCCTCTCCGGAGTCAGGGTGCGGAGCCAGAGCGAATCGCTCTCCTCCAGCTCTTCCGCGGGACCCTCTTGCTTCCCGGATCAGCACACCCACTCCGCGCTGCCCCACCGCTGGTACGTCAGCGATTGTAGCGATGACTCCATTAGCGAGGGCTCTGCCTGCCTGGTTAGCGTGGGCCAGCCCCTCGCGGTGGCTCATACGCACAATCAGACTCGGTTACGCGATTCAGTTCGCGAAACGGCCCCCCAAGTTTACGGGCGTGTATTTCTCCAGGGTCAACCCCCTGTCCGCCCCTGTCTTGCGAGAGGAGATTGCTGCCCTCCTGGCGAAGGGTGCAATCGAGCCGGTTCCTCCAGCCGAGATGGAGAGTGGGTTTTACAGCCCATACTTCATCGTACCCAAAAAGAGCGATCCTAGATCTGCGCGTTTTGAACCGCTGTCTGCACAGGCTGCCGTTCAGAATGCTCACGCAGAGGCGCATTCTCCAATGCGTTCGTCCTCAGGATTGGTTTGCAGCTATAGACCTGAAGGACGCGTATTTCCATGTCTCCATTCTTCCACGCCACCGCCAATTTCTGCGGTTTGCGCTCGAGGGTCGAGCGTGGCAGTACTAGGTCCTCCCCTTCGGGCTCACTCTGTCTCCGCGGGTCTTCACCAAACTCGCGGAGGGTGCCCTAGCGCCCCTTGGGCTCGCGGGCATTCGCATACTCAATTATCTCGACGACAGGCTGATTTTAGCCCACTCGCGGGAGCAGTTGATTATGCACAGGGACAAGGTGCTTCGGCATCTCCGCCTACTGGGGCTTCAGGTCAACCGAGAAAAGAGCAAACTCGCCCACGTGCAGAGAATTTCTTTTCTCGGGATGGAGCTGGACTCGATCACCATGGTAGCGCACCTCTCCGAGGAACGCGCTCGCCTGTTGCTGAACTGTCTGAGGGAGCTCGACAGCAAACTAGTGGTCCCACTGAAGTTCTTTCAGAGGCTCCTGGGGCATATGGCATCCGCAGCCGCCGTCACGCCGCTCGGCGTCTCCATATGAGACCACTTCAGCACTGGCTTCACGATCGGGTCCCCAGACGCGCATGGCACGCGGGCACACACCGGGTCTCGGTTACTGCGCTGTGTCGCCGCGCCCTCAGCCCTTGGAACGACCCCTCGTTCCTACAGGCCGGTGTGCCTCTAGGACAGGCGTCCAGCCATGTTGTTGTTTCAACAGATGCTTCCAACACGGGTTGGGGGGCCGTGTGTCGCGGGCATGCGGCTGCGGGCCTGTGGAAGGGTGCCCAGCTGCATTGGCATATCAATCACCTAGAGCTGTTGGCAGTGTTCCTCGCTCTCCACCGTTTTTTACCGGTGCTGGAGCGGCAACACGTGCTGGTCAGGACGGACAGTATGGCGGCGGCGGCGTATATCAACCGCATGGGGGGTATGCGCTCTCGCCGCATGTCTCAGCTCGCCCGCCGTCTGCTCCTCTGGAGTCACCCGCGGCTGAAATCGCTGCGTGCCATTCACGTTCCAGGCACGCTCAATCGTGCAGCCAATGCGCTCTCACGACAGCTGTTACGCCCTGGAGAATGGAGACTCCACCCCGAGTCTGTTCAGCTGATATGGGCGCGATTCGGGGAGGCCCAGATCGATCTGTTTGCTTCCCCCGAGAACGCTCACTGCCAGTTGTTTTTTCCCCTGGCCGAGGGCTCTCTCGGCACGGATGCACTGGCCCACAGCTGGCCTCGGTGCATGCGCAAGTATGCGTTTCCCCCAGTGAGCCTGCTCGCGCAGTTTCTGTGCAAGGTCAGGGAGGACGAGGAACAGGTTCTGCTAGTTGCGCCCCTTTGGCCCAACCGGACCTGGATATCAGAGCTCTCACTCCTCGCGACGGCCCTCCCCTGGCGGATCCCTTTGAGAGAGGACCTACTCTCTCAGGGACAGGGCACCATCTGGCACCCTCGCCCCGATCTTTGGAACCTCCACGTGTGGTCCCTAGACGCGAGGAAGACTTAGGTAACCTACCGACTGCGGTGGTTAATGCCATCACTCAGGCTAGAGCCCCCTCCACGAGGCGCACCTACGCCCTGAAGTGGAGTCTATTCACTGAATGGTGCGTCTCTCGCAGAGAAGACCCCCGAAATTGCCAGATTAGTGTTGTGCTCTCTTTCCTTCAAGAGAAGTTGGACAGCAGGCTGTCGCCCTCCACTCTCAAGGTTTACGTGGCCGCCATCTCCGCTTATCATAGCACGGTAGCTGGCGGCACCGTGGGAAAGCATAACCTTGTCATCCAGTTCCTTAGGGGTGCTAGGCGAATTAATCCATCTCGCCCCCCTCTCATGCCCTCTTGGGATCTCGCCCTCGTTCTCACGAGTCTGCGATCCGATCCCTTTGAGCCACTCGAATCAGTATCTCTAAGATTTCTGTCCCTGAAGACAGCTCTGCTGGTTGCGTTGGCCTCCATCAAGAGGGTCGGGGAACTGGAGGCATTTTCGGTCAGTGACTCGTGCCTGGAATTCGGGCCGGATTACTCTCACGTCATCCTGAGACCCCGCCCCGGTTATGTGCCCAAGGTTCCTACCACCCCCTTTAGAGATCAGGTAGTGAACCTGCAAGCGCTGCCCCCGGAGGAGGCAGACCCAGCCCTTTCTTTACTTTGTCCAGTTCGCGCTCTGCGCATTTATGTGGACCGTACTCAGAATTTTAGATCATCTTAGCAGCTCTTTGTCTGTTATGGCGGTCGGCAGCAGGGAAGTGCCGTATCGAAACAAAGATTATCCCACTGGATTGTGGATGCCATTTCACTCGCTTATTCGAGTCGAGGTCAGCCGTGTCCCCCGGGAGTTTGTGCACACTCCACTCGGAGCGTTGCATCCTCTTGGGCGCGTGCACGCGGCGCCTCTCTAACAGACATCTGTAGAGCTGCGGGCTGGGCGACACCCAACACATTTGCAAGGTTTTACAATCTGCGAGTGGAGCCGGTTTCCTCAAGGGTATTAGGTAACCCTTTGGTGATTGAGGAGACAACTCGGTAGGGTGTTGAAACACGCTTGCTGCGCCATTCTCCCTAACACGGAGGTACGTGCGCCTTTTTATCTGTCAGTAAAGTTCCCCGTCAGGTGAGCCCTGCAGATTCCTCCGTGGCCCCCAGCACTGACTCAGCGGAGGAGTCACTTGCTGGCCCACTACGTTGTAGGTCTGCCCGCTGGTCAGCCCGCGTTTTGGGTATAGGTGCCTGCTATGCGTGATCCCCACTAGGCAATCCCATATGCTTATTCCGCCACGGTTAAGTCCCCCCCCTGGGCAGACCCGTGTCTTTCCTCTCCGCTAACCACTCTTTTGCTATGAGTACTCCCCCTTTTTAGGGCTAGTCCATATGTAATTCTGCCATCTATCCCCTCCTTGGGTAACGGATGGCCTCCGCAGCGTCCTCCCTATCGGGATTGCACGCTTCCCAACGTACTGTCGTATTTCCTAGAATTATCTAGATGCTCACGACTTCCCAAAAAATATATCTAAATCCGTAAAACTTCTGTTGAAGTAGGATAAATTAGGGCCAGGGACACGTTGGAGGACCGCGCCTCCCATGATGTGGGTGCGTCACGCTTGCTTGACTATCTCCTCATCGGGGGCGTTGGTAAGGTGCAGTCATTATGGCGCTCTCCATACTTCTCCCATCGTGGATTTCATCCACTTATGGCACTGAAGTTCCCCAACCGAAGGGGAACGATCGAGGTTACAGAAGTAACCCTTCGTTCCCCAAGGAGGGGAACGGAAGTGCCATACTCCGTCGCCATAATGACTGTCCCTTAGCAATTTGAAAGTCTCTTCAGCTTAAAAGGATAGCGTCTGCTGGCTTCAGGTGCGCTTATATGCTGGGATAATTGCTTATGCCGCACACCTGCGCAAGCTTACGCTGCCAATTAATTTCATTCATTGGCCCGTTCAATGCTCTCTAGTCAAGCGGCTTCTGATCCGAATCCTCCCATCGTGGATTTCATCCACTTATGGCACTTCCGTTCCCCTCCTCGGGGAACGAAGGGTTACTTCTGTAACCTCGAACGTTCACCAAAAATTGTATTCTTTTATTATTTTCAGTACTCCTTTTTACTTGTTTAAAAAAGTTATGAGTTTATGAGTCTTGTGTCAACCAATAAAAAAGATATATTGAAAATTGTTAGAAACCTGTACCCATAGAGTGGAGAAACTATGACGTCACTTTGTAGGCTAATCGGCTGCTAGCACAAAACTGGTTTCCTCAATAAAATTCCTATAGAATTTTCCCATTGGCTTTTCGAAGATGGCAAAAAATAAGCTCTGTGTTCAAACACTGTTCATTACACTTACACGTTTTGTCCAGCCGAATAATCCTCAAGCGAAAATACAAGTTTTAGCACTTTTGGATCTTAAATGCAAACGCAAGAGCTGAAAAGCTAACATTAGGCTATAAACGGACTACAGAGCCCTCGGGGCGCTCGCCTGTGACGTCAGCACCGCCCTGCTACAGACTACTTTTCAAGCTTATTTTTAGAAATATGCTGCATGACAAAGAGTTAATCTCTCTGTTTATTAATATATTATCTACGCTATATATTATAAACAATTAAATACGCAAAAATGCATAGACCAGTGTGCCTTTTGGATCGTTTTTACATGGGAAATACATCTGTTTTGCTTTACGGTTGTTGTAAAAGTTTTAAAATTGTATGTATAAATGTGCCTATATAGCATAAGACATATTTAAATAAGAGTATTCCTCGCATGCATACAGCCTGCTTACCTTAACAGACGACAGAAATGAGTCGTGAGAGACAAGTCTATCAAAAGCCTACAAATCCCATTATAGATCGAGAACAACATTTAATATTCTTTTTATGTCACAAAGTACAGCGAAAAGCAGCCCATACAGTCACATCTGCTATTCATTTTATGGAGGAGTGTAAATATTGCAGTTATTGCAGAAAAATCTATTGATCGCATTAAAATTCTTAATTTGAATAAAACACTTTTATTCACACGTTTGCATTACTGAAAGCAGGAAAGAGACAGACTCCACTGGTAAGCAGTTTATTCATAATATTTTTTAATTAAAGTAAATGATCAACGAATTAATCTGTCTTTATAGTCTTTACATGTGAAGGCATTATCTACCCACAATATGAGCTACCAATTATAAAAATACTACAAACTATAAAATACTATTCATGAAAATATTTTATAACAGACAAATCAAAATGCCCAGCGCAAGCGAGCTGTGCTCCAGACCAGTTCAGCTCAATGACGTATAATGTCTCCGATGTCACCTGTAGTCCTATTTAGCAACTTGTACAATTTAAGGTGCTGCTGATGATTTTAAAAGGGCTTCATGCTTTGACACCAATGCAGGTTACAGTACAACTCCAACTTCTTACAAATGTATTTATCCTGTATACCACTAAGATCTTCCCAGACTTTGACCTCCTATTTCCCAAAAGGGAGGTTAAAGACTAAGACCCCATTTACACTAATATGTTTTAGTTTTGCATGTTCTCCCTGTGTTCGAGTGGGTTTTCACGGATTTCCCGGTTTCTTCCCACCATATAAAGACATACACCATAAGTAAATTGACTACTTCAAAATAGCATCTTAATCAACTCTCAGGCAGATATATCTTAGCACGTTCACAAGAAGGTGAACTTCTCGAGACCTACCTGAGATCAAACTCTCCTCTCGCCCTTCAAACGGGAGGGAGCCCCGGGCTCAAGGATATTCTGAGCTCAGGGCTCTCTCCCAAGACAACATTCAATGTATGCTTTATTATCAATCTTCAGCTTAGAGTGAACTCTTGAAATAAAAATTCTAAGATAAGGCACTTAAAGGGATAGTTCACTCAAAAATGAAACGTCTGTCATCAGTTACTCACCATTCATTTGCCACAAACATGTTCAAATTTCTTTCTTTTGTTAAACACAGCAGAAGATAGTTTGAGGAATTGTGGAATCTTTCATGATCTTTCACGGTTCTTTAATGGATACAGTGGATGTAAATGGCTGACCACCATGGACACTGTGAATGTCAATTGTTGATTTCAATGGAGAATCTTTTGTGTTCAAGAGTAAGAAAGAGGCCTTGAGGGTGAATAAATGGTACATTTTTTATGTTTGGGTAAATCGTTGTTTTTAAGTACAGTTGTGAAGTAAAATACTGACTAATGCTTATGCTTTGCAGTGTGCATAACATATATTGGAAAACTGATGATTTTCCCAACAACAACAAAAATGCTACAAAAAAATATATTTTACTATTTAAAAAAAAAATAAGATTGTTAAGGATATCTGGTAGAAAACCATCATCATTTTAATTAATGATTTTTATTAGCAAACATAGCCTTCACTGTAAAAAAAAATGCTGTGATTTTAATGGTGATAAAAATGCTACAGTAGAAATATGTAACCTGGTTAACAGTAGGTTTCCTCAATATATATGGTCAAAGTCTAAATTCCTGGAGGGCCGCAGCTCTCCATGGTTTTGCTCCAACCCTAATCAAACATAACTGATCTAGTAGTGTCTAGTACAGTGGTTCTCAAACTTTTTTCACCAAGTACCACCTTAGAAAAAAATTGTCTCTCCAAGTACCACCTTACGACGCTATTTTTTAACCAGTATTAAAAAATAGCGTCGTAGGCCAAATTAAGCAGCCACAGGTGTGCACAGTTTAAAAACGATGCACATTAATTCCTATTATTAAGAATATGTATTATTATCATTCATTTAAAACATTTGAAATAGTCTGAACATTAACTGTGCTTGCAGATTTAAAAAAAAGTTTTTGTTAATGTGCTTTTAAAAGTTCATTAAAAAATGGCGCTGTTCTTAAAAAGTAAAAAGAAAACTGCTGTACTGAAATCTAAAGTATTCATTGTAGCCTATTCATCAAAAGCTGGAGATGTTGCTTGGACCTTATAAATATAGGCTATATGTCACATTCCTACACTTTCAGACAAATCTTGAAGTATGTTAAATGTACATATGACAGGGTTCATACAGGCACAACCTAATGAAAAATCAATTACAGCACCTATTTTTTTTTCAAGACTGACATGTATTGAAGACCTGAAAAGTATTCTCAGCAACCCATAAAACATTGCATAGGAATAGATACAAATAAAAAACATAAAAAAATAATATTTATTGATCATATTATTAATAATATAATAAACCTGCACTAAACGCTTGAGAAATCTTTTTTGTACTCAAGTAAAAATACTATTACACAGCTAAAATAACACAAATTTTAGTAAATAATATTAATATTAGGTAAAAGTACAAAGTACTCTTTTAAAAAGTACTAGTTGGTTACTTTTGAAAAAAAAATCAGATTTTCATTATGAAATCACTTTTTTACGTGGAAACCTGATTGAATGGTTTAATTGCTTAAATACCAAAGCTACATGTATAGGAAATTGCACTAACAAAGAAAGTATGGTCGATTTTTCCTTTCATGACAATTAATCTTTTTCAATAGCACTGGTAAAACTACCAAATAATCTTTAAGGCCATAGAGACACTTTTTGCCAATTTTTTTAAACGATATTTACAAGCTTTGAAAGGTTTAATTGAAGTATATGGTAAAAAGATTTAAATTTAGCCTTTTATTTACATATTTTACACTATTTTTCTTTACAATATGGCAAATTTGTTTCTTAAAAAGCTGTACATCACATGTAGATTTTATTTTACATTTAACCTAATCTAAAATAGAAACTTTAAAAAAAATACAAGTACACTGTCAGTAAAAAAATAAAATAAAACAAATGACTTCATTTTACTTGAGGTATTTAAAATATGACAACACTACATTTATTAAAGCAGTGCTTTAAGAGCCTTATTGTTAATTTTGATAAATAAACAATAAGTAATAACGGATTGCTTTGACCTGTAATGCTTTAAGACAGATCAGAATACAGCTAAATGTATAAATCACACAAATACCTCATCCAGAAACATTTCCAGCATAATTAATTTGTCGTAAAGAAAAAAAATAAAAAAATACACCTTTGCTAAAAGTAAGTTTCACTTCACAAGACAGCCAAATAAGAAGACCATTAGCATTGTCATCGATCATGTATCAATCTATTTCTTAATACTTGATTACTTTGAATACTTTTGACTAAATTTAGTCAAGGAACAAAGATAAATAATGTCTACTTTAATAGTGGAAAGATCGCGATTGTATTCAATCTGAGCACACAGGCGATCCTGAGAGGACTTGCAGTTCATTTGAAAAAAAAAAAGCCTATTTAAGAGCTCACATATCTGTTTTAGCGATTTGCGTACATGAATGCGCTCTCGTGTTAAAATAAAGCACTCGCCACATTTGTAGAAATGAGTTATCGCGCAATACCTCCATTCCCGCGCCGCCATTCAGAATGTATTTAGAGGAGTGACAGGTCAGAGGCGAGTCGACTGGCTGTCGGAGAGCGAAACGTGTTTGTAGATCATCAAAAAGGCAGGAAATATGTCCGCGGTTTAATTACTCTGCTAGACATCTCGATAGTGAAAACATCCGAGAAGCATTAATCCAACAAAACATTTATTTTTAAGTTGTTTTTTCTGTCTCTGCAACACAGAAAGCATTTGTCCCGCCCTTACGTTTCACGCAACTAGACAAGGTCGACTGTGATTGGCTACTTTTCATGTCAGTCAAATCACGCTTCAGAATCAATTCTTAAACTTCGGAAACTGATTTTCAGCAGCTTATGACACAATGCACTAAAATAAACATTCTAAGCACAGCGTTGTGATCGTACGCTTCACAAAACAGCCAATGCTGATCACATCGATGTTATATTAGGCATTAAAGGATTAAAAGTGTTAATTGTTTCTTTCATTATTCAGCGGTTCCTCCGCGTACCACTAGCAGGAAGCCCGCGTACCACTAGTGGTACGCGTACCACAGTTTGAGAACCACTGGTCTAGTAGTCTAGTCAATACCCTCCAGGAATTGAGTTTGAGACCTATACTTTAAAGCAAGTCATTTTACTCAGCCACCATCTTTGAAAAATTGTATGCTCGGGCATTCTGTCTCAATGTGGAAACATCAAAATCTCTAAAACTGTTTGCCAAGCTTACGGTTACATTACATATTTGAAACCACCAATTAAAATTAAACAACAACTGTCCCATAAGTTTCACTTCTAAATGTCTGAATTAAACAAAATCTGCATATTTTCAGGTTGCCCGTGCTAATGCGCATGCATACTCAAGAAGAACGAGATCACAACATCAACCTTATTTATGGCCATTCTACACATGATCATTTTCTGGATAATGATCATCTGATCACACTGGTCTTTTGAAGTAATTAGGCACCGAGCCCTGGAAAGTGCAAAGTGGCGAAATTTATTATTTTTTTTTATAGTATTAGAAGTGGGCATGGCAAAATTACTCAACAGCGCCACCTATGCACTTTTGATGGACTGGCCCCTGAGCTACAATTCACACACACGTACAAAAATTGGCACACATGTAAAACCTGTCAATACCTACAAAAAATCTCAAACCCAACAGGAAGTCAGATATTTTTAACTTCCTGTGCCAAAAAAGTGCCATTTCCAGGTGTTTTATTTTAACAAACTCCTCCTAGGGATTTTATCTGATCAACACTAAACAGCCTTGGCGATGTTAAATTGAAAAGATCTAAAGTTTTTGTTCGCAAACTTTGCTCACAAACTTTGACGATTCGCCACGAAACAGGAAGTTGTTATAACTCAAGCTTGCATTGTCCCATATGCCTCAAAATTCACACGTTTCATAACAGTCCTGACTTGAACAAATCTACATGTTAATATTGAGACACAGTCATAGCGCCACCTGCTGACAGAAGGAAGTCTGGCTTATAAGTCAGCCACACAATGTCTGACCTGCCTGAAAATTCACGTTCAAAAAAATTCCAGTCCTAAAGACATCTGCATGCCAATATTGAGTCACAGTCATGTTAGCGCCACCTGCTGACAGAAGAAAGTTCAGCATAAATTGGTGATTTCTGAAGGGTTTTATATATATATATATATCACATTATTTTATTTTCATGTGTGTAACCATAATAGCTATTAGTTGTTTGAATGAAACTGAGCTCCTTCTGTATATTATGTTTGTTTCTTTGCTTGTGGGAAATGTTCTTTGTGATTAGCACTAGTTCATGTGACGTTCAACAAATTTACCTTGTGTCGATGTCAGTACTTTAAAACATTGATGCATAGCATTGGAAATTAATGAAATATAGTAGTAAAACATATCCCAGAGTACTTTGAGGTTCAATATGCTTGTTTTAGAAATTTTGGAGTTTATGTTTCTATATTTTTCATGGTAAAATTCTGCTAAACACAGCTGTCTTTTACCCTAAATTAAAAGTATTTTTTAGGTGTTGAAATGACCAGATTTAGCTTTAAATGACAACTCAAGATATGATGGGGAAGCTTCTGATCAATGACATTCCCTTTTGCCTTGGCGTGTTACTGCTTCCTTCATCCTTTGTTTGTTGCATTGACTGACAGTGAATTATGTCTCTCAGTTTCAGGCTTCTTCCCTGGCCACAGCTCATGGATTTCCTCACGGAGTATCCCTACAATGACACTTATTATGACAATGGGACCGGGGCCCTCAACTGCACAGGCTGTGAGGCCAAGCATCAGTATAACTACTATGCCATGCTCCTGACTCTCCTCATCTTTGTCATTGTCTTCGGCAATGTGTTGGTGTGTATGGCAGTCTCCCGAGAGAAAGCGCTGCAGACCACCACTAATTACCTCATTGTCAGCTTGGCGGTGGCAGATCTTCTCGTGGCCACATTAGTTATGCCCTGGGTGGTGTATCTTGAGGTAAGAAACATTAATTGTGTCACATGGATCCAGATTTCGGGGTTGCTAGAAGTAACCACAGACTGTTGCTGCATCCCAATATGCCTATTTATAGTATGTTACTTTTTTGTCAAATAAGTTTTATTTGGTCATCAAGCAGACTTAAAATGATCCCAAATACCAGAATAAATATTGTGATATGCACATAAGCTTACAAAAACATGCGAACAAAAGAAAAGAACACAGCATTGAGCAACACCCCAACCCCAGCCTGTGAGTATGCAAATACACTAATAATCAAAACAATGTTTTAATTAAAATACATTGCTTTAGGAAATAGAATTCCCCCCATTAAGTGACAAGAAGAAGGGGTCTAAAAACTTGTAAAATTGTGCAAGTGCCTTTTAAAGAATATCTGGTTTTGTTCAAATTCAGGGTAAACATCAATTCCTAAAGCCATAGTTTAGCAGTTGGAGGATTAACCTTTTTCTAGAACAATAATAACAGCCTTTTGACTGTTAGGAAACAATATGTTAGGAATTTCTGTTGTGCACTGCTAGTATTTAATTTTTTTTTTTTTAAAAATGAACATACCTTTAAGTGTGTAACAGAATAGTATGCAGGCTTTGGGGCACACTACTTTATTAAAAATTCCCTATGCATTTTTTTAAAGAAGTATAGAAGTAAATTAAAACTTTGTTAGTCTAGTTTTCAGAGTTGAATTTCAGTTTGGTTCATTTCAGTGTAGTTTAAATTTCACTGTTGAAAGTCCAAACACTGAAGAAGAAATCAATTGATGCGCAGCTCCACAAGTCCAAATTACAATTACAGCCGTGGCAAACCAGGCCTTAAGAAATATTCATTAGTGTTTAGCCCTGTATAAGTCTAAAATTTAATTCATAATGCTCTTAAAAGGGTCTTTAAAAGTCTCACATTTGACTTGATGTAACCTGCAGAAACCTTGAAGCAGGTAATCCACCATTGGTCTTTCATGCTGAAAAAAAGGTGTTTGCATAATAGCATATTCAGAAGTTAATAACCAAACATGTCTTAATAAAAGTTCATATTGTTGTCGCAGATAAAATTGAACATGGAAAACTTGAAATATTTTCCAGTAGGTCAGATGTTATTTAACAGTCATTCAAATATCTTTACCAAAACCTCTCCATTATATAGTCAGTCTCATTCATCCATCATGTTTGTCATTTGTTAACACTTTTTTCCCGCTTTTGTAGTTTTAATCAAATAGACAAATGTATTATGGACAATAGTGGTGATTAGAGTGAGTACAGTTGTGCACTTCAAATTATTGCATAATAGTAAAATAGAAGAACAGCCAGGTAACTTTGGAATACTCAATTTAACATACTATGATTTGCGACACATTAATTATATTCAAATAGGGTTTAGGATAAATTTAGGAATTGTGATGCAGCATGTTGGAAAAATGAGCCCCAACATTGACTTTTAAACACACAGGAAATGAGGCATGATTTGAGGAGTCTGGAAATTGTTTAAATATGTGCTATTGAATGAATTATGTTTTAATAATGATAATGTTTTAAAAACACCTTCAGGACATGTCTCGATGGTTTCAGTAAGCTGTTGCCTTTCAGATTTTTGACAGCATACAGCTTTTGTGTCGGCTGTGTGATTTCCAGCTCCCAGATAACCGATTGATCTGCCCCTTGTCCTTGAAACAAATTGTACATCAAACTGTAATTTGTAGCCCCACAAAGGTTCCAAAGGAACTAGAGGACTAAATGAGCTGTAGCAATGCATCCATAGAGTAATTTCACTTTTTCTCCTTGCGTCCTTAGTTTCGAAATGTGATGCAAAATATTTTTGACACAGCTGAAATGATTCTCCTTGTGAGAAAAAAAGGTCAAAGACATTTTAGTGTCTGGATTAAATTACAAAAGTGATTCTATATTCATGGAAAGCATATTTAATGCACAGCGTCTTCTTTAATGTTTCGTTTGAAGTTTTGTAAAAAGCCAATTTCAAAACATGGCTGAAATAAAAATTCCTTATTATTCAGCATAACAGATACATTTATGACAAAATGAAATGCAATCTTTTAGAACGTACATATGAAAAAGTGTTTATAAGAAAATTATTTAGTAAACAATAAAAATACAATTATATTTGAAAGTGTACACTGACAAAAGGGCGACACGGTGGCTCAATGTTTAGCTCTGTCTCTTTTTTAGCTTAATAACATATGTAAGATGTTTACATTTCTGGAGATCGCAAATTATATACCCAAGGGAACATATGGCTGCATTTAATCTTTAAAATGAATGCTGCAGGGCAGTATGACACGTTCCTATTCGTGCTTACCAGCTGACCTCTTACATCTGTGTGGACGACTTTTCTGTTCTTACTACTTTGTCGTACGTCAGAGGATCTGAGAAGCGGAGCAGAGTTGACCGTGATGATGGGGTTCGAGTCTGGCGAAGAACGGTTTCTAGAAAGCAGGTCAGACATTATCAAAAGACAAAAATAAAACAAACAAGTAAATAAATCCAATAAATAATAAAGTCTAAACATGGTGAAAATCAGGCTGCTGTGAGAGCTTTTCTTTTTTTGGATTGATTTTGAATACACTATCGGCTGGGTTTAGGGAAGAGAGTGGGTTAGTATATCGGTCAGTTGGTCAGTCAGTCAGTCAACATTAACAGCAGGGTTTTAAACTGAATCGACTGTTGCTTTTAGCAACAGTCAAAACCAAACATGTATCATTTAACCAAAATTCTCACATTTCTGAGAAGTTTTTGCACCAATCAAATACCTTGAATTAAGCTGTTAAAAAACAATTTAACACATTATATGAATGGGCTATACACAGACGTTTCATTTTAAGCCCAATCAGCTCAAGGGCTTCCAATAAATTGTCTT
Source organism: Danio rerio (assembly GCF_052040795.2). Taxonomy (NCBI): domain Eukaryota; kingdom Metazoa; phylum Chordata; class Actinopteri; order Cypriniformes; family Danionidae; genus Danio; species Danio rerio. The sequence goes on along the minus strand of NC_141025.1, from coordinate 64,459,562 downwards.
TCTATTACAAAATTGTCACGTTTAAGATCTGATTTTTTCTAAAAATCTGTGATCTTCAGTGCCTGTTTGATATCCGATAAGAAGTGGTTCTCAGATTGGACAAGAAGCACTGCATTAAATTCCATTTCCCCTTGCCATGTATTTAAAATATTTTTAAAATGGTTTATTTTACCCCAGTATTTTCAATGGTATTTTTGTGCTAACCTGTTACTACTGATGGTGAAAGCAAAAAAAATGATGAAAAAAAACCTTTACTCTGGTTATTAGATTGAATGACTGAGGAACCTCTTGGTGTTTTGAAGCTAAATCCAACCGTTTGATTTATAAAATTCAGCCTGTGCTCATGGCAATATTATCCTGAAAGCAATCCCACTGCAAAAGCTCAACGAGCACTTTCTGTTGAGCTGCTCTCTGGTTGCACTATTAAGCAGAAATAATGATAATAGTGCTAGGAATGTAGAAAATGTCTGCCTTTTGTAGCACAAATGGAGAATTTAATGGCGGGTCTTTCAGTCCATTCAGTATAATATCAATGAAACAAGTTCGTCAGACATTTTGCTCTGCAAAAAGACTATAAAAAAACAGTTAGCATTAGAGCTAAATGTTAAATTCACTAAAATTCCCACAGCGAAAAATAATAAACCATGTGCCATAAAAATTGGAACTCAGTGCATAAATGTTAATGTGTCCCTGAAATGCCAATGATATCAAGTATCAGCTTAATCTCGTATGTGCAGGAACTTCATTGAAAGCACAGCATTATTAAAGATACGCGAGAAGCCTTGTCATAGTTAAAATGAGAGCTTGCTGACATTTTCATTTGCTGGTAACTTTGAAATTCTTTGGATCTGCACAACTGGCTTTTCATGTACCGTACGGCAGGTCAAGAGAGAAAGGAGAGACCCACTTGGCATCATTGCCGTGTCGCTTACCAATGTCCGTCTTACTCCGCATCAGTCTGTGAAACTGCCCTTTGTCTGCGCTTCTCAGGGTCACAAAGATGCTCTTTCACCCTCCCTGAAAAAAAAACCCTACAGTATTGCTTATATGATAAGTGATTATAAGGGTTTATGTAATGTACTAATGGTTATTACAAGGTAGGCCTAAAGTCACAACTTAAATCAAAAATATCAATTGTAATGCTTAGTTTGCGAAGAGAAAGTAAATCTTGCTAGCATAAAAAAAGAAATAAAAAAAGGTTTTGTAAAACACAAAGAGGGCTATCTCGTAACATCAATGTGTGTAATCCTTTGTTATCATGGTATCTATATTTCAAGACATTATTGTATGGCAACACTAGCACAAATCAAATGTAACTTCAATATTAATAGAGGGCATTTACATTTGATTTATTTATTATAAATATGATATGAAACTGCATTAACTCTAATAAATAATTACAAGTCTGTAACAAATGAATGCTGTTTTGTATATCAATTTATTGTGTATTTAAAATAGATATAATTTCCAATACTTTGTTGGGTTGGTGTATATCTGATACAATAAAACAAGACGAAATGGCAGAAATAATTCAATTAAACTTAAACAAGCCTGTCAACTCTATTCTGTGTCTAAATCTAAATTTGTTATTGTTATTATTGGAATACCAAAAATGTGCCTGTACATACACACACTTTGCATATTTGCAGTCACTACTTTTATTTTTATTCTAATATATTTATTATCTTTTTTTTCATGTCTCTGTATTTTGTTGCATAGTAGAAGCTCTGACATGAAAACAAACTCATTGATCATTCACAGTCTGAAATGTGTCTGTAAATGCACTGATGACGTAATCCTTTCTATATGAAAGGAGTGCGCAGAGAAGACAGCCTATCACAGTGGTTGGACTGAATGTTTTGTTTGAATGAACTTTTCTTGGTCCTACACTTTTCGCATCATTTATTGATTGCTGTCAGGATGTAAAGAGAATTTCAACCAGCATAGCAAAAATTGTTACTTAAGGCAACCACGTTTTGCTGCTTAAATTTTACCCCTAATGATTTTCCCCCCTTATTAGTGTGCCAAAAATATATAGCTTTGTTTAATCATTAAATTAAAGGTAATGTGTGTTTTTGTGCTAGTCCTGTCTGGGTGAAATCTGTGTAACCCACCGTTCCTATTGCACCCAACCCGTATCAAACTGGCAATTCTTTGCATAGGAGTCAGTTGATCTAACAAGGAAGCTAAAGACCTAGTGTCTGTTGCTAGAGCACTTTTAGAGGTCAGCAGAGTTAAGTTTACTGCATAGCACTTCACTTGCTGGCCTCCGTTACACTAACCCCACTAAACCTCACTCCCATCCCGGACGAGTCCCCACATGTAACCCACCATGCCTTCTTCACCCAAGTCGTCTGAGCTGGGATCAAACCGGCGATTCTTTGCATGGGAGCCGGCTGCTCTTACAAGGAAGCTAAAGACCATGGTCTCTAGCATCTGTTGCTAGAGCACCTTTAGAGGTCAGCGGAGTGAGGTTTACATGCATAGCGCTTTGCTAGCTGGCCTCCGTTACACTCACCCCCTTTAGCTTCACTCCCATCCCGGACGAGCCCTCACATGTAACCCACCAGGTTTTCTTCACCCAAGTCGGTCTGAGCTGGGATCAAACCAGCGATTCTTTGCATGAGAGTCGGTTGCTGTAACAAAGAGGCCAAAGACCATGGCCTCTTGCGTCTGTCATTAGAGCACCTTTAGAGGTCAGCAGAGTGAGGTTTACCTGCATAGTGCTTTACTAGCTAGCCTCCGTTACACTCACACCCTTTAGCTTCACTCCCATCCTGGACGACAGCCCACATGTAACCCACCAGACTTTCTTCACCCAAGTCAATCTTAGCTGGGATCAAACCGGCGATTCTTTGCATAGGAGTCAGTTGCTCTAATTAAGAGGGTAAAGACCATGGCCTGTAGTGTCTGTCATTAGAACTCCTTTAGAGTTCAGGGGAGTAAGACTTATCTGCATAGCACTTTGCTAGCTTGCCTCTATTACATCTGTATTGTCAAAATGAATCTTTTTAATCATCTCAATTAGCGATTTGCTGATTTGTTCATTCAAATGATTCATTCATGATGTTGGATTCAACAAGAAGCAAGCGATTGACTTCATGAATAGATTATTGAATTATCGTAGATATCAAACGATCAGTTGCCTCAAGATGAACATGTTCTGCTCTTGACATAGTGTGTCTAAAATCTTGCTCACTTAATACTAAAATTTTTTTTTTTCTGTATTACACAGAAAAACTCTCACTATTTAAGTGTGTATTTGAATATTATTTTAGTTGAAGTTAACTTAATCTCTTAATTATTTTTATTTATTTTTTTTGTTGTTGTTGTTTTTTTTTTTTTTTTGCATGACATATTTTCTTTCTTCCAAAAAATAGTTTGAGATCAAACAATAATTAGTGGACCCCCCGCAGTAGCATCACAGACCCCCTGTTGAAGAGCCTGGATTAGGCCCAGCGCACAGCGTTTGCGTTTACTGCAACATCTACTTTAAGATTTAGAGGTAGATAGATCAGATACAGATCCTCAATCACTCTAGAGCTTCATGGCAGTACTGTAGACACACTGTATTGAGCTGTCGACAGAGATAGAGAGTCTGGCCATGTAAAAGAAATGTTGTCTTGACACCGTTTACCTGTAAATAATGAATGGCTTTATAAAGATGTGCTCGGGCAGACATGCTCTCACTGTGATTTCTGCATCTAATGATGAAGAGGACGGAGACACAGAAGGCTGATGAATTATGTCTGCAATGATTTATAAAACTAAGCCAAGTTAATGGAATCGCTGTGGTGAAGGACTGAAGATTGAGAGACAAGAGAGAATTAATGCTGAGTTATGTTGACAATTCTAGCTGACAGGGCATGATTTACTGGGATTTGGTGGATGTGTGTTTTCATACGAGGCATTTGAAAGTGGCTTGGCTGAAACAGTAAGATAAAGACAAATTAATGACTACTCCAAAGAGCAATTCTTTGCTGAAGGATATATATATATATATATATATATATATATATATATATATATATATATATATATATATATATATATATATATATATATATAATTTATTTTTTTGATTAGCTGGTTCAGGTGTGTTTGATTAGGGTTGGAGCTAAACTCAACAGGACACCAGCCCTCCAGGCCTGAGTTTAGACATCCCTGATCTAGAGAGTTAAAGGTGCTGTATGTAAGTTTTTGACTCTTCTAAACCATAAATATACTATAATATGTTAATTTAAGAAACATGCCAAGTAAACATTCTTGTTTATCTGAAAAACAATGCTAAAGTCAGTTATTCTGCTTTGAAAATGTCTGTTTTATGCCAGAACGTCTGGTTCTTTTAACCCGCCCAATGGCAGTTTAGCCAATTATATGTCAGCACTTGTGGAAATTGCCTTTGTGGAAAACCACGTTTCATTCATTGATTTAGAATGGCTCTCAAAGCATGCGTCCATGACCGAAATGCAATTCCTGGTGGACAGTAGCAGACACCGAAATGAGACACAGATTTAGGGTCCTATCATACACCCGGTGCAATGTGGCGCAAGGCACTATGCAATTGTTGTTTGCTAGTTTCAACAGAGTCAACAAGAGTCGTTTTGACGAGGGGTGGGATGGGGGCTTTTTCAGTTTAGTGTTCAACTTAGGGTTAGGGTTTATTCATAACAATTTGCTTTTGTATAATGTTATTATTATTAGCAGTATTATTTATTATATCCATATTTATATTTGTTTTATTAAAATCAAGCTTAGATTTACTCACCTGTCAGGTTTTAGATTATATGGGGCACAGCATGTGTATTTAGATATAACTCTGTTTTTTGACCACACGTTATTGATGTTCATTTATTCACTTGCAGGAAATTAGAACTGAATTTAGAAATAGTTTTGAAACAAATCTTTTTGCTTGACAAACTAAATTAATTATTTATTGATTGAGGCTAATTGATGTCTTTGCGTACAAGGTTTTCCTATTCACAAGAGCGAAAGTGAAAGTAGATAATGAGAGGCCTTATCTCTCGTTCTCACACTGCAGATGCTCTGTTTTTCTACTTTCAAAGTTGTAATGTAGATAGCAAATTGGCTATGGCATGATGCAGCTGAATCTTAAAGGTAATGGGAGATGAGACTCTGATTGGTTTATTCTCAAATCACACATATAGCTCATTAAGAAAATAAGCTCAACCCTTTTAGACCATGCGCCACGGCGCAAAGTGGATTTTTCTGTCCTTTTATTAGCAAAAGTTGATTTTGACACGCCCTTAATGCGTTTGCACACTGCGATTTGCTCTTTGCGCATGAGGTTACTAATGAGCAAATAATATAAATATTACAAATGTAAACATTAGGTGAACAGGTTACATTGTAACCCAGTGTCAAAACAGCTAAATATGTAAATATCATGTACATAATGCATGACAATAAAATAACGTGCAGTAACAATTGAACAGGTTGTTCATTTGTGTCATGAATATTTTTCTGAACACTTTTTATCAGTGGAATGAACTAAATTAGCCATAAAATTCTCATCTATAGGGGGCATATATATTATGCAAACAGTTGTGTGGCCACAGTGTGTGAATATAGCCAGCTTCTAATGGTTAAATTTAATTCATGCCTTTTTTTTATGTTCACACACATAAATACAGTCTGCAGAAACACTTTGATTGACATTTGATTGAGTCCAGTCCATTAGTGGAGATCCCTCCCTCATTAGCATTATAAAAGCCCTGAGTGAGACGCAGCTGTCTGTCATTATAGTTTCCGTGACAATGAGAAGGCCAGCAACTAAGAGGCATTATGAATATCAAGTTGTAGAATGCACAAATGAACAATGTGGTCTCCACAGACTACTTCTAAACCACTTATTTTGACATATATTTCTAATTTAAATTTAAAGCGACAGAACAGCACAATTTGGTCTAGTCTAAAAGGAGCATTAAAAATATGTATGTCATGTGTTGAGATGAAATTTCTCTTGTCTTTCATCAAAGACTCATTTTACAACTTGCAAAAAGTGGCACAATATGTCCCCTTCAAAAGTGCTATTACTTTGTCAAATACTTTACTGTCCATCCATTCACAATCATTCTGAATGCCTTTTTGTCCACCCACCCATTCATCCATGCCACAGCTCACTGAAGCTCAGTAGGGCTCAGCCTGGTCAGTACCTGGATGGGAGGCCACATGGAAAAACTGGATTGCTGCTGGAAGTGGTGTTAGTGAGGCCAGCAGGGGGTCAACCTGCAGTCTGTGTGAGTTCTGATACCCCAGTAAAGGTGGAAGGGACACCATACTGTCAGTGGGCAACGTATTTCTGATGAGACGTTAAACCAGGGTTCTGACTCTCTGTGGTTGTTAAAAATCCCATGGCACTTCTCGTAAAGTCCTAGCCAAATTCCCTCTCGGCCCTTAACCATCATGAACTCCCAATTATCCACATCAACTGAATTGGCTAGGTCAACTGAAAGTTGATTTCATCAACTGAAATCACTAGCCCCTTTCACACATACAGACCTTTCCGGAAAATTACCGGCAATTTTTCAAGGTGTGTATGTGTGAACAGGCCATTTTTGAAAATACCGGTAAATTCGTTCCGGCTATTTTCCGCAAAGAGAAGTTGTAACATTACCTGTAATTTGCCGGAATGCTGTGCTGTGAGAATGCAGAAGGAATATCGCCGGAAAGAGCGTGTGCACGTCTAGAACATGCTGACGTAAGATGTCTACTTTAGCCAATCAGAACAGTCAGACGCATTCACGTCTGTGCGGTTTATGTACATAATAGCCTTTTACCATAATAGCCTTAGCCATAATATTTTTCCAGACACATTTAGCTGCTAGATGTTAGTCTAATAACGTTTTTTTGCTCCTTCGTATTGGCAACTGTGTAATTAATTATCGGTAAGATGTTTATAATAAGCCGTTGTTTGTTTACCTTCAAGCTCTGCTTGCAGTTGCTTGACGTGTCGCTTGTGCTCATGAAGGAGAGAGCGCCAGCACACACACATATCATGTACATCTCGACATGCGAAAGTGTTTCTATATGTTTTCATCAAAGTTGTTCATGTTACTGATCCATCCATAGAGTTTGTAATGTTAGTCAAATGTTTACAAATACAAGCGCAGCAGTTTGGAGCTCATTTCTGGTTAATGATATGAGAATTTACTGGTATTTTGTAATGGATGTGTGAGCGGTCTTTTCCGTAATAATTCTGTAACGTCCTTGCCTGTGTGAACAGCGCTTTTTTGAATTTACCAGTAAAGTCTCTCCGTATATTTTCCAGATATTTACCAGTATTACTGTGTGAAAGGGGCTACTGTCTCTCCACTACACCTACAGTATAGTTGGTGTGTGGTGAACGCACTGGCGCCATTGTCCTGTGGTTGCAGTCACATCATCCAAGTGGATGCTGCACACTGGTGGTGGTGTGGAGAGGCCCCACCCTCATGGCCGTACACAATAAATGCACTATATAAATACACATTACATTACATTATCTATCCATCTGAGCTATTAAAAATAAAAAACCTGAAAAATCAAAAATTGAAGCACTATGAATGCTTTCTGGATGCACTGAATATGTACGCTTATCCATCCATCCTTCCATTCATGCATCCACCATCCTTCCATTCATCCATCCATTTTCATATATGAATTCTTTTCCATCTATCCATCCATCCATTAATTAACCTATCCTTATATGTGTATGCTTATACATCCATACATCCATCAATTCATCCATCTATACATTTTTATATACGTATCCATCCATCCATCCATCCATCCATCCATCTTTTTACAGTATGTGTATGCTTATCGATCTGATGACACTCTTTTGATTTGCTTGTCTCTAGATGTAGTAATATTAAAAAGTTTACAGTTTAACTTTTTGCTCTTTTGTCACTTACAAAAACTTCATTAATTTCTGCAATTTACTCTTGGTGAAAATGATGGACAGATTAGATATGACAGGTTAGCAGTCACAGGAAATGGAGATTTATTCATCATGTCTCCTGAGAATGAGAAGAAAGCAGGCTGGCTGAAAGAGTTCGAGGTGATACTGTATCAGGTTGTTTTTTGAAAATTCCTGCTCTTTTATTAGCTCTCTCAGTCTTCTGCCCTCCTCTGTTCCCCTGGTTCTAGCTACTGCTGGCTAATATGGTGCCTTATGAGTGCTAATAGGTTCCCAGTTGTTAAGGGCATATACCATTATTAAGAAAACACTTTCTAAGCAAAGTCTTAATTTAATATTTGAAAAATTGGATTTTCAGAGAACCCAACACAGGTATGTATAACATATTCTAGTGTGAACACAAATGCTTTATACGGTCTTATAAAAAAAAGCAATGTTACTGTCAGATAATTAGCTTTGTAAGTGTGCATACTTCAAGTGCCTCTTTACTTATTCATGCTAAGAGCTTAATAGCTAAGAGCTTAATATATTTGAATGGAAGGGTTGTGCATGGACTTTAAACCTAATATCAAGAAATGAATAGTAAAACCAAAGCTAAACAACCATAGAATTAATTTGTTGTTTCATGAATAATTCAAAAACAAATCTGATTACACTGCATAAGGAATTTAATGCAATTCACTCCCTAATACATTATATAAAAATGTTGTATAATTATAGAAAGTAAATGAAGCATATGCTAATGCCTTCAAATCACATCTAATATAATCTCATTCATTCAAATCAGCAGACCTACAACTGAAAATAGCCAAACATAAAATATTAACAAGGCATGAACATGTCTCCAACCTCTCAATTGCCGTTTGCCACATTTCTGTGAGTTATCATACCATCCCTTGCGTTGTAAAACTGCCTGCTTGAATATTTCATAGAAATGCTTCTGTTTTCCGTCACACTGATTTGTGTGTATTAATCTCAGCAGTATTTCTAAAGCTCTATGGCATGTTAAAACCCTCTGTGTACAAAAATGCATTAAGGCTTCAAATGAAAGGACAGGAAGGCAAAATAATGTGATATTCCTTACAAAAAGTAATATAGAAATAGAATGATGGATTCAGTTGTAAGTAATTTTATTTGAAAAATCTTCAAATATAATACAGTCAAAATGGTTCCACTCTATGCACCCTAATTAATCCAAAACTGTGTATTTGTGCTCAATTAAGCCACAGGCACTTTTTATGAATCAAAATGAGGACAATTTAAAAGACACTTTTTAAGGATTATAGAGCAGTCCCCAAATAATAATTAAAGTGATAGCTCACCCACAATTTATATCATTAATTACTCACATCATAATTCTTGGAACACATTGAATTTATAATGAGTGCATAATGAAATATGAGAGTTTTTTGCAGAATGAAAAAACGAATGAATCAAACAAACAAACAAACAAAATCAGCTTTGTTCAACTTTTTTTTCACTTTCACTTTAAGCAATTAAAAAAGCAGCACACTGCACACTTACTTTGATTCAAGAGAAGACATTCCCACAATGCAGACCGTGTCTGACAACAGAAACAGAGAAAACAAACCTATTATAAACACTTATTACACCCATACACTCTTGCATTCACACACACACTCATACACTAGGGCCAATTTTGTTTACCCAATTCACCTACAGTGCATGTCTTTGGACTTTGGGGGAAACTAGAGCACCCGGAGAAAACCCATGCGAACATGGGGTGAACCAGCAACAGTCCTAACCACTTCTCCAGCACAATAACCTGTAGGTTTCAAACAAGCCTGATGGACACAATTAGTTTAAGCCATGTGTCTTTAATTAGGGTTGGAACTAAACTGTACAGAGCTGCGGCCCTCCAGATTTTGACACCTGTGCCTGAAGCCCTGCTCACAGTGTGAGATTTCAGCACGGATTTTGTCATCTGAGACCAATTTGGAAAATCAAAAAAAAGATTCCTGAAATCCTAGGCTAAAATCAGTGATCTTTGATTGTTGGTTTGACATATTCACAGACAGCTGCTTGTTGAAAGTTGTGATCAGATTTTTCCCTCTGATGAAGTTCTGGCAGTGTCAGAAGGTTTCAGACACTTTCCTGCAGTGTGACAACAGCTACGATGAGCGTCATTTCAAAAGCCCATAAGAGCTCCAGATTTATAAATAGTTTCATTTATAAAAAGAATTCATTTATTCATCTGCTGGAAATTAGAACTGAATTTAGAAATAGTTTTGAACAAATCGTTGTGCTTAACAAACAAAATTCAATATGTAGGCTAATGGATGTCTTTAGTTTTCTTATTCATGAAAGTAAAGTAGTAAAGTAAAAATTAAAGTAAGGACAAAGTAAAGAGGCTAAATGGAGGCGGCTCATTCTTTATCCTCGCTGCAGATGGTCTGTTTAACTGTTTTCTCGCTAGTGAAGCATAAATGCACCATGGCGCTACGCAACTGACTCTGAAAAGGAATTGGAGATGAGACTCTGATTGGTTTAATACACATTATACTCAAAACACACCCATAACTCGTTACGAGAATAAGTACAACTCTGTTAGACCAAGCGCCAGACGCAGAGCATATTTTTCTGTACTTAAAATAGCAAAAGTGGATTCAGACATGCTCTTAATGCTTTTGCGCCATGTTCTTTATACTTTGCGCCTAGACCGCTAAAACAGAGCCTTGTGTGTGTGCTTGGGTGTGTTTGTGAATGAGAGAGTGTATGGGTGCTTCCCAGCACTGAGGGTTTATTTTCATGGTTGGGTTACAGAAAGAAGGACATCCGCTAGTAAAACGTGTCAGAATAATTAGCGGTTAATTCTGCTGTGGTAAGCCCTGATAAAGAAGAGACTAAGCTGAAGGTGAAGTGATTGAGTGCAGATATAATTGTTACAATGAATGATGGTGACAAACAATTTTATCCTTATTTTAACATTAAAATTAAAATATTTGAAAATATTAATGTAAACCTTTTACTTGCATACAGTGTATTCATTCTATGTAAATGCAATCACTTTAATTTGGTGTGGACACAAAACACTAAGACTGTTATAATATTACAAAGTATATCTTATTGAAGTAAAAACTCCTCTGCAAGCTTTCTGTTCATCAAAGGAATAACTAAACTTGTCTTAAGTGTTTTTTTCTTTTCATGTTTGTTTGTTTCAGGTGGTCGGGGAGTGGCGCTTTAGTAAAATCCATTGTGATATATTTGTTACCCTGGACGTCATGATGTGCACGGCCAGCATTCTTAATCTGTGTGCCATTAGTATTGACAGGTAGGTTCCACTATCAGGCCAGGAAATGTTTAATGATTCTCTTAAATGACACGAATACCATATATCAATAATATCTTACCATATATCAATATTGATCTTCAGGGTGGAGTGGAATGGGGGTTGATTTGTGTGCCATATCAAAAAGACATCTTCTATGTTGTGACTCAAACAGTTGTTCTAGCCTAAATACAGTATGTTGTAATTTATTCCTATGTTCAAAGATCAGTACTCCAGTTTTTATTGCCACATGTACCTGATTTGCTGATCAAACATTCTGTTTTAAATTCTGGATCTTTCAAGTCTGTACTCTTTAAAATCGGGATTGATTGATTAATTGAAATATCTAAATATCACTATAAATAAATTTATGCCATTAATACACACACACACACACACACACACACACACACAGACACACACACACACACACACACACACACATGAATACACACACATATAAATATACTTCATGCTTTATTTATTTTATTTAGAAAAAGACGCTTTAAATTGATTTGTATTGTCCTTCTAAATGTTTTTTTTTCATCTAGGAAGACAATATTATAATAAAAAAAATAACAGACTGTAAATATTGGTCACAGGCACTAAGATTTACTTTATATTTCCCCAAGCTAATTAATCACCATAACTTCTATAGATATAGTTTTCATGCCAGGCTGAATTGTAAATGTGAAACAAGCACACACAACTGGTGAGATTTTTGCAATAACCAATTATACAGTAGCTGAACACTGTGTAGTGCACTGTGGAGATCAGAATTAGAGGACAATTTGTTTACACTTTTGGACTATAACTTTCAAAATTTGAAATAATTTTAGTTGCACATAAAATCTGTAAATCAATCGTTTTAATTACCATGTCAGCATAGATTAGAACAGCATTTTTTATATGGATTTCTTATGGGTAAGAAAACAATAAAAAACAATTCAGTGGGTTATTTAATAAATAATATGAATAATACTTGGTATAATTACTGTTTATACATTACTGTGATGGTTGGGTTTAGAATTGGGGCAGGGGTAGACGTTAATAAAATACAATTAATGGATCATTTAATTAACAATATAACAGTTATTAACTTCCGCCCACAGCTGTATCCGTTCTAGCATTATCTTTATTTTGAGAGCAACATCAATTAGTTTGACATGGTAAAGATGAAATATTCTAGAATCAAACATTACAGATTTGGAGTGGTCAGTGCCCAATACTATGGATTAAAGAGTCTCCCTTTGACCTTCCTCTTAATAATATGTGGTTTCAGCATCTTGCATATTCAGTGAAAACTGAAATGTTAGAGTGTTATTTAAATAAGGTTAGAGATAATTTGGGGAATTGCCAGATTAACATCAATTCAAAGCTGAAAAAACAGTATATATAGAAAATCCCATCAAACACAAAAAAGAATCTAAGAGTATTTTCTCACCTGCCTTATTTAGTTGGTTAAATCTCTTGAAGTTCATTTTCCCTCTTGGTGGGGTTTGTTTGTGTAGGTTTGAATGTAGAAATCGCAGTCGAGTGTGCACTAAAAAGGGACCAAAAAAATAGTACTGAGATCTCCTTGAAGAGGTGGTCTCGGTACTTTCTAATGAACCCTGAAGTGATTCGTTTGTGGTGAGAACATGATTTGAACTAGAACAGACCCAATCACAAAAAGTACTGTGCCTTTTTGGACTAATCTAGCTGCCGTAGTCCGATGCACTGTGCGTTATGAGATGTGGAGTAAAAAACATTTGTTGATTTAAAACAGAGAGAGAGGGAAGAAAAATTACATGATGGATTGTTGCTTACATTTCCAAAAGATGACCATGTCGCAGTTTAGCTAAATTAATTCATGTCTCCTCTTGAAGTGAGGTGCGATGTGCACATCATTTACAATGCATTAAAACATTGTTTTAGAGCAATTGTTTTGCACTTGCAATTGATGCATTGGCTATCAAGCTAATATTAGTTCAGATGTTCATTTTTGTATACAGTATATTTTTAACCATTAATTGCTATAAAAACGGGGCGTGTCATCGTGATTGACAGTTTCACAAAGCAGATTGGCGGAACTTTCTGTCCTATTTTACCATGATAAAAGGAGTTCAGCTGTAAACCATATTTTCTGACCTACAGAATATGATGGATCACTGTTTATTTGGTAAAGTGAGGGCTTTATTATTAGTTTGCTGATAGACACATGATGTGGAAAATACAGGGGATCGTTATCAAGCAGATATGGATCTGAAATAATAATTAGGAAGACAAAACTAAGGTTAGCCTATCTCCACATTGACCTCCTGTAACGTTATTTGAACTTGATTTAAGAGACATCTGTGAAATTTTGAGTTATGGCTTGTTGTCGAGTCAATCTTCTAAATTTGTTGTTAAAAATATAAATTTTCTTGAAGCATAATCTTATAAAACAAATAGAGCTGTAAATGTTATATTATTTATCTACACCATTTACCGGTGGCTTTTCATTTGAAAACACATACTAAACATTAAAATGATGGTAAATTCTTGATGGTAAACTGCCAGAAATTAAAGGTATGGAATAAACCAAATGAAAACAGGGGGAAAAAATGATAAACCATATACAAGCGAGGTTGCAGCAGCTGGCCTATATCATATAGACATCAGTTGATATATTAATACTGCTAAGTTCATTGCACAAATTGACATGGATTATTTTATATCGTGCATGGATGGGTTGTGTAAATATCATGTTGATATTCAGAAATCTTACTGTGTTAATATTGTAAACATGTGATTTTTCCCGCATGGCAACTAGCTGTCCATGATGTGTATATTTTGGGTCCAGTTGATTGCTAATTAAAAATAAAAACCCCTCTAAAAATGTTTGTGTTGTTTATAATGTTATTGTTCAAATTTTACAATGGATATTTCTACCCCTTTTTTGTGCTCATAGCTGAGTCTAACTCAGGCTAGAGTGAATGAAAGTTTGTTTATTTTGCACTCTAACATATATTGTTTTTATTAAATTATTTAAAACAGCTTCATATTGTTTAAAAATTGTATATTATTGCATGTTCTTTTGTATTATGTGTTGAATGTCAGTGCTTATATTTATTTAGCAAGCCTTTGTTATAGTGCAGATACAGGCGGTCAAATGGGAAGTCTGAGGGGCGTGGTTGATTTGACATACAGTTAAAGTCAGAACTATTAGCCCCCCTGAATTATTAGCACCCCTGTTTATTTTTTTCCCTAATTTCTGTTTAATGGAGGGAAGTTTGTTTCAGCACATTTCTGTGCGTAATAGTTTTAATAACTCATTTCTAATAACTGATTTATTTTATCTTTGTCATGATGACAGTAAATAATATTTTACTTGACATTTTTCAAGACACTTCTAGCTTAAAGTGACATTTAAAGGCTTAATGGGTTAATAAAGTGAACTAGGCAGGTTAGGGTAATTAGGCAAGTTATTGTATAATGTTGGTTTGTTCTGTAGACTATCGAAAAAAAAATAGCTTAAAGGGGCTAATAATTTTGTCCCAAAAATGTTTTTTTTTAAATTAAAAAATGCTTTTATTCTAGCCGAAAAAAAAACCCCCAAATAAGTCTTTCTCCAGAAGAAAAAATATTATCAGACATACTGTGAAAATTTTCTTGCTCTGTCAAACATCATTTTGGAAATATTAAAGAAAGAAAAAAAAATCAAAAGGGGGCTAATAATTCTGACTTCAATTGTACAAGCGTTAGATTGGAAGCTTGATTTCGTGGCTTCGCCTCTGGCTCCATCTGGTAGTCCCTTCTGCGCATGCCAAGGCTTCAGTTTCAGCAGTTTTTTGCAACAGTTTTTTTCTGTCACGACGCTTTTTTCCTTCAAAGCGTTCAATGGGAAAAAGTGCTGTTGCGTCATCTATATTTTTTACAATCATTGGTTTAGACCAAAGCAATCAGTGTGGTGTAAAAAAAGGACCCAAAACGGCAGAAAAAATGCTACAATATATCATTTGTTGCCCTTGGTCCAGACCAAATGAGCCAAACCACAGATGTGAAAGCACCCTTAAACCATTAAACCAGCATCAAAACTATAATGATAAGAATGGATGGCAGGTAACAGTAGTCTTTTGAAAAACATGAAGAAATTCTACAATGCAAATTCAAACTCCTTCAGCAGGACAATTTTTGCAGCATTATTCATTTCAGTGAGATAAACCAAGTTTACAAGCTTTTTGTTAGAGTAGAAAGACCTCCTGAGGCTTTAAAAATGAAAACGATGGTGGTGATGATGTTTAGATTTAAAACAGTTACAAAAGCCAGAGAGAAGATGACACAATAATGGCAGCTGTTAGCAGGAGCAGCTGGTCAGATGTGACCGTCATTGTTTTCTTCTGTTTGTCGGCTTGAATGCAAAAAGCTGCCCAACCCATCCAGCACCTCTTCATCTCTTTCCCTCTGGGCTTCTCGTGCAGGTACACGGCTGTTGCCATGCCGATGCTGTACAACACACGCTACAGCTCCAAGAGACGGGTCACTGTAATGATCTCGGTTGTTTGGGTGCTTTCATTCGCCATTTCCTGCCCCCTGCTGTTTGGATTAAATAACACAGGTAAATGCTTTGTTCCTTCCTTAAAATTCTTTAAGCGAATATGTAAGTTGTGAGTTGTGCATTAAAGGGTTAATTCACCCAAAAAATGAAAACTATGTTATTAATTACTCACCCTAATGTTGTTCTAATTGCCTTTATTATCGTTTGTAACACAAATTAAGTGTGTAGGCAGTAGGCACCTATTGTATCCGTTCCAGTTCTTATTATTATTCTTACATCTTCTTTTTTTTTTAGCTCGGGAAGTGTATGGCAGCTCTATGAACGGTTTGTGGCATTTGCGCAAACTTTGGCACACTGATAGAGGACAGTCTGATCTACAAAAAATTTGGACTAGAACTTGAACTCTCTAGCGCCACCACTTGTCCAAAATTTCACTTATGTTAATCTTTATAACTTTTCAACCAAATGAGCTACAATCAAAATTATTTTTCCCCTTTGATTCCTTTGCTCAAGCCGATTAAAAAAAATTATCGTTATTTTGAATTTTTCACATAACCAATTTGAACAAACTCGTACTTGGCTAATTGTCCAATTAAAAAAAAAAATCAAATGATCTACAGACCATGCTGACCAAAAGTTGTTAAATTCAAGTTGATTAGACGAAGGGTTTTCGAATAACTTGCAAACAATTTAACGTAGAGCTTGTGAAAATCTCCCAAATGCATTGACGTATTTGCACCAAACTTGGTGCGTGTTATCACAAACATGGTCTGAAGATAGCTACACCGTTTCAACACACTGCCCCCTAGTGGTCCGGAGATTCAAAATAACTTTTTTGCTTATAATTTCTCAACCCTTTTTCCATAATTCATACAATTGGTCTTTTTACTTCCCACGAAGCATGTCAAGTTGAATGATGTCTAATTTTTCAATATAAATTTTTCAATTATTAATTTTTTTTCCACTGCTCCATGACTTTATATTCTATACTGTACATTATTTATGTTAAGTGACAAGACTTTCTTCTAAGCAAAGTCAGACCTTACTGTCCTAATTAAATCATTAAAAATCAAGGCATGATCATCTTTTATTTTGGTAAAACAAGCACAATCTAGAGACCTTTTCCTTTCGTATAAGCCAATTCGGTTCCACTTTACATTAAGTGGCCTTAACTAATATGTACTTAAACAGGAGTTAATAGTTTGTTACAATGTACTTGCTGTGTAAATACATGTATTTATTGTGTACTTATGTTTGATTAAATACATGTATGTAGTTATATCTGTATTTAACTTCTGTAATTACATTTGTAAATACACTGCTGACCATTCCCTACAACTTAACCTACCCTTTAACCTACCCCCACCACCAAACCTGTCCATAACCCAACCCCTATCCCAACTCAAGAGCACCACAGGTGTTCTCAAATACATTATGAACACAGTAAGTACATTGTATTTCTTTTTGATGCAAGTACATAGTAGACACTTAATTTAAAGTGGGACCGCCAATTCTGACACCAACTGATCAACTAGGAGTTAAGTTACTATTTGTTGTACCTAAAACTTGGATGGGTAACAAGACTTTTGACAGGTAGTGTAGAACAATGGTATGTATTTGTGTTCTCACATTATCCAAATATACTAATATACTAGCTGTAGCATCTTGCAAGGCACTTATTCATTATCTTTGCTGGTGTTACTCTGATACAAAGTTTAATGGTTAAATAAAAAAGTTATATTGTCAAATTTCAACCCTACTTTAGTCCTATTTCTAATCCTCCTTTAGTCTCGTGTCCTGTCTGCTTTTTTCCATGGGTGTGTGAATTCCCAAAATCTTATGATTCCCTGCAAACTTACAGGTTCATCAGGATATAGCTATGTTGAAAACTGCTCACTCATTCACTACTCACTAATCACTATATAAAGCATGTCAGTTGCATTGACTATATCAGGAATGAGGGCACTAAAATGAGTTAGTGAGTTCAGACAGTGACTTAAACAATAAGTCTCATTACAACAACCGTCCTGAAATAAATCCCATTAGGCTTTGTGCATTAAATGTCAGTTTATATTTTTTACCATTATAACATTATTTGACAACAAAGAGAACAAAGCAACAGCTTATCTTGCTTGTTATTTACTGTTTAATTAATTAATTTTCCTTCAGCTTAGTCCCTTTATTCATCAGGGGTCGCCACTGAGGAATGAACCACCAACTTATCCAGCATATGATTTACACAGCGGATGCCCTACCAGCTGCAACCCAACACTGGGAAACGCCATATACACTCAGTCACACACACTCATACACTACAGCCAATGTAGTTTATATAATTCACCTATACCGTGTGTCTTTGGACTATGGGGGAAAACGGAGCCACCATGCCAACACGGGGAGAACATGCAAACTCCACATCGAAATTCCAACTGACCCAGCCAGGTCTCGAAGTGGTGACCTTCTGACAACCACTGAGCCACCTATTTACTTTTTAATTATATTTATTTGATTAAAATAAAAATACCAAATTCACATTTGTTCGTTCGTAAGGATTTATTATTATTATTAATTATAAAATATATAGTTCTAGTCCATGACTGTGATTGGATGAGCCACATTCTATGCTGTTTTGATATATTCTACAACATGCATTTGTGATTGCTGCTTTGCAATCATCACACTCCTATCAATACTGAACTTAAGAATCCATTAAATTTCCTTTATGTTGTAAAATGCATATGGAATTACCCTTTTAAAAAGCAATAAGCCCTGTGAAACTGTGCCATGCCTAAAACGCCCTTAGCTGTTAGGTGTAAATTCAATGTAAACCATGTCTTTATGGGGTTTATTGCTTTGCTGTATTATATAAAAGCAATAAACCCCATAAATACTTCAATTGAATTGGCAGCTTCCTGTGTTCACACTAGCCATTCAACAATATTTTGCTCTTTAGCTGCATAGCAATGGATTTTACAAATTTAGTGAATGAATGTTGTACAAAAATATAAAAGACACCCAATAGAGTGCACTGTACAGTGGATGGTATAGGTCAGGGGTCACCAATCTCGGTCCTGGAGGGCCGGTGTCCCTACAGGGTTTAGCTCAAACTTGCCTCAATGCACCTGCCTGGATGTTTCAAGTATACCTAAAAAGTCCTTGATTAGCTTGTTCGGGTGTGTTTGATTAGGGTTGGAGCTAAAATCTGCAGGACACCGGCCCTCCAGGAACAAGTTTGGTGACCCCTGGTATAGGTTATTTTAGACAAGGCCAGCAAACAATTTTGTGCTAAATAGACCTCTAATAGACATCTAAACTTAGACAGCTTAGCTAAAACAAGGCAAAACTTGAGTTGTTAGTGAAAATCTAAGAGACATCTAAAAATTGCCCAAAACTAGACTAGTCTTCAAAAAGACAGATTAGACAGACTTTATATGTGTAGTCATTCATTTCTGTTTATTTGATGACTAGTCTAGTTTTGGCCTATTCTTAGATATCTATTAATTTTTTTTACTAACAGCCCAAATTTTGCCTTGTTTTAGCTAAGATGACTAATGTTTATTAGACATCTTTAAAAAACAAAAAACTTGCAAAAATGCTAAGTTGTTTAGAGCTGGGGTTCTCAAACTTTTTCCATTTCGGGGCCCACTTCTTTCTCAGACCAATTTTTGAAGGCCCACCTGTCTGACATTTTCTCTAAAATGTTTGAATGAAATTCTTATTTAAACCTTTATTTATTACTAAACATATATATACCACAGGTCAACAGGGAGATTGCAAAAGACCAGCTTCTGCTTTAAACTGGACTGACTGAATATCCACTATTAAATATCTATCATTTCAAATGATACAAACAAATGTAAAATACCCTGTTTAAATGCATCAATCTGATGGCAGTTGAGTTTGCAGCAGGATGTTATTGGGAGATCGCTGACAGGAACAGTGAACAGCTACGCCAGCGCACGTCTGAAGCTCATTTGCAAGTTTATTTTACATTCTATGGCAGAAAGACCATTGAGCCTCGCTATATCCTCCTGTATGGGCGCACATCCAATATAAAACATTTATAGTACAGGACATTATTTTGGACAACTATGCAAATATATTAAATAGTTCACACAAAAATACATTAAGACAGACTTTTACTTTCACCTCAAGCATAGGTTGTGTATGAAAAAATTTACGTGTACCTGATGCGATCATGAGATCATGAGTTTTTGTGCCGAGTTTGAAGTTCTCAATCAGAGAACAAAAGAAAGTGCATTACTTTGATCATTTTGATGTAGTATATTAATAATGAAATTCAAAAATCATAGTATTTAAAGTTAATTTTAAACCCGTGGGCCACCTGCAGGATCACTGCAGGATGTGGCCCTCAGTTGAGAATCCCTGGTTTAGAGTATGTGACCTCAAGTGGCAAAACGTGCATATAGTGCCACTGAAATAACAATTTGAACAAAATTTCTGTCTCACTTTTGACCTCTGAAAATGTCAGAAGCAAACTAATAAATAATTATATAATGGTTTGCATGATATCATCACTATAAGATCTTGTCAAAGATGTATTTTTTTAAGTTAAACAATACAATAACAATCAAAATTAAAACAAATTGAGGTGAGTAAAGACAAATAGGATCCATTTGAGGTTGATTATATAAAAAATACAAAGTCGACACATCATCACCAGATATTTATTTTATCACCTTTAAAGTGAAATAACATAAAAAATTATGACGGCACTTAGATATTTTTAAATTTGAACTGCTCTAACATATTGAATTTATGTTCTTTTGCATTAAGTTTTGATTTGAGCCAATACTGTTGTAATATTTGTAAACATTTACCAGAATGTTTCAAACCTAATTATAATCCCATGGTAATTTTTGATTGCTATTGGAAATTTGCCAAATACAGGCATCTGCTAGTGTGTCACTGAGCTAATTACATTTTGCAATCATAATTAATTGAGTAACCATATTTTCCCTATCTCTATCTCTCTTAGCTACACGGGATGGCTCTGTGTGTGAAATTGCCAACCCCGCTTTTGTTGTCTACTCCTCCATCATGTCGTTCTACGTGCCCTTCATTATCACCCTCCTCGTCTACGTGCAGATTTACGTGGTTCTTCGCAAGCGGCGGAAACGGGTCAACACTAAACGGAGCTGCCAGAAGACAGACGGTGATGCTCAACCCCCTCTCAAGGTGATATGCACCATGTGAGACAATAGCCTGAGGGAAAATACAGAGCATTCCCCACTGGACAAGACATGGTGTCAGTGGCGTTTAATAAAAGGAGTTGACCTCTTACTAGGAAATATAGGAAGTAGCTGTCAGAGTTTATTATAGAGTTTCTGTGGTAATACTTGGAGCTCCATAACAGAGATGCACTACTGGTCAAAAATGTATAGTAATACAGCAACATTGTTTTTAGAAAATGCTTAGAAATTTAGAATTTAGCTTTCTGTGTAAAGTGGTTCAATTATGCTCTTTTCCAAGGTTTTGATTTTGTTTGGGGGGGGGGGGGGGTATTACATCATGCTTGGTACAGTAGGTTGGAAAAACACATAATTTACATCATTACAATACGTTTGTTGTTGTTAGTGTACACAACAAAAAGTAGACACATAACAGATGTGATTGATGTATTGATCTTATTTGTATGAACTGAAAGCACAATTTAAGTTCATTTCAGCAGTTTGACAGCAATACAGATCATAACACGTATAAGCCTCAAAAGGTTAAAAATTGCCTTTTTAATCAGCTCGAAACAGTCTGGCCATTCTCCTCTGACCTCTGGCATTAACAAGGCATTTGCACCAACAAAACTGCCACTCACTGGATGTTTTCTTTTTTTCAGACCATTCTCTGTAAACCCTAGAGATGGTTGTGCGTGAAAATCTTAGAAGATCAGTAGTTTCTGAAATACTAATGCCCATCTGGCACCAACCATGCCACGTTTAAAGTCACTTACAGTAAATCACCTTTCTTTCCCATTCTGATGGTCAGTTTGAACTGCAGCAGATTGTCCTGACCATGTCTACATGTCTAAATGCATTAAGTTGCTGCCATGTGATTGGCTGATTAGAAGTTTGCGTTAATGAGCAGTTGGACAGGTGTACCTAATAAAGTGGCCCGTGGGTGTATATAACAATTTGCTGTTTGCAGATTGTGTTTATAGTTGTGAGAATTATTATGAAAAACTCTATCAATGTTATCGGAAAGATCATGTAACTCTTAAGATTGGATTAAGGACTGCTTTGGCTCTTCATATACAATTTAATTTTAAAACTAATGTACAAGTAGAAAATATGTATTTTCGTCACAATCAGTTTGCTTTTGTAATTATTGTTTAGTTGTCTTTTTCTTTGGTCCATTCAATCTTGTTTGCTTGTTTATTGTTTTTATGCAGGTAGATTGTGGTCACCGGTGTCTAGTTTACTTTCTTTTTAGTTTTATTTTGCCCTGTTTTGTATCTTGAGCTACTCCTTTGTTGTTGAATTATTTAGTTTGTTTGTAAACAAGGGAATAACTTTACAGCAAATCAGTCCAAAAGCTGCATCTAGATCCACCGTTCCTTTTCCTTACCTGGTCTGTCATGACAGTTTCATAAACATATTACAATATTACTGTTTAATGCATTGTTAATTAATTATGCTCAGCCTTGGGCGAACAAACATCTTTCAAAAACATTTGAAACTCTTTAATTATTTTGAACTTGTTGTATGCAGTAAACCCAAAGCTATTATTCAGCCCTGAAATCAATGTTTTTGTTTAGTTCAGTTATTTAATTGAATTCTCACTGTTGGCAGATAGATACAGCATCTTAATAGGCATCCAAACAAAAAATGAGTAGTTTGTCTTTAGACTGCGTCTCCACTGTGGATTTTGTATTTTGTTATGGGGCATTGATTTAACCTTTTTTGAATATGCATTACCCTCCGGACACAAGCCATTACAACAAATTGAACAAAACCAACACAATGCCAACAATTGTAAGCCATTTTTTTTTCTGCCGCTGTAAGGTTTATAAACATAATTCCCCATGCAATCTATGTGTCACGGCAGACTGTGCTTGTGATATAGTGCAGTTTCTAAGTATTCATATTCTATTTTCATCGCAGTACTGGAGAGCTACAAATGATTTCTTTCTTCTGACCTTTGCGCTCTTTCATCATTGATTTCTCACACCAGCTGTTTTTAATGGCCCCTTTGGATCAATAGGTTCAGCCGTCTAGTTTTAAAAGGTCCCAAGGACTTTTTTTGGTGCTTAAAAATTACTGAAGCAATCACTTTTTTCATTCCATTTTAGTGCAAGAAGGGCTCTTTCGAGTTCCCTGGATTTGTTTCCATTGTCTGTCATCAAAAAGTGCCAAATCTACATCTGAATGATTTTCATGCTGTTTTTGAAATGCAATGTCGACCACACACTGAATTAAATTCTTATTACCTCTGCCACAGGAAAAGTGCACTCATCCTGAAGATGTGAAACTGTGCACCGTTATCATTAAGACCAACGGGGGTGTACCTGCCAAAAATAAGAAAGCAGTAAGTACTTTTAAAACCAGCAAAAAAAAATTATGTAAATAGCATGTATTTCTCTGATTGACATATGCATGCAGCTGCATACATTTTGATATTCTATGTGTATTATTAGCTCCCCTTATTTTATTTTTTAAATTCCTAAATAATTTTTAACAGAGCAAGGAAATTTTCACTGTACAGTATGTCTGATATTTTTTTTCTTCTGGAGAAAGTCTTATTTTATTTTATTTTGTTTTATTTTGAGTAGAATAAAAGCAGTTTTAAATTATTTAAAAACCATTTTAAGATCAAAATATTAGCCAAAATATCAGTAATTAGACATGAATTAATAAAACTATTATGTTTAGAAATATGTTGGAAAAAATCTCTCCGTCAAACAGAAATTGAGGGACAATGTCAACATGGGGGCTAATAATTTCTGGGGCGCTAATAATTCTGACCTCAACTGTCTATATATATATATATATATATATATATATATATATATATATATATATATATATATATATATATATATATATATATTATATATATATATATATATATATATATATTATATATATATATATATATATATATATATATATATATATATATATATATATATATATATATATATTGTAGCGAGGCAGAGGGAAAACACATACACAGTTGCGTTTAGTTACAAATAAGTCCCCGGAGGGTGCTTTATTTACAAAGTGAAAGGGGTGAAATACGGTGCTCTTCTTGGTAAAGGTGCTCTGGTGCTCCGGGGAGAAGGTGAAGGATAGTGAGAGTTCGAGTGCTGGATCGTCACGAGCTGGAGTCCGCTGTGGGAGAGACAGAGAGACACAAGCGTTAACGCAGGGAGTCATCTGAGAATGAAGCTCGTCTTGACAATTCTTTGTGGAGTTTGCATGTTCTCCCTGTGTTCGTGTGGGTTTCCTCCTGGTGCTTTGGTTTCCCCCACAGTCCAATGTGATACTGGTGAATTGGGTAGGCAAAATTGTCCGTAGTGAATGGGTGTGTATGGATGTTTCCCAGAGATGGGGTGCGGCCGGAAGGGCATCCGCTGTGTGAAACATGTGCTAGATAAGTTGGCGGTTCATTCCGTTGTGGCGACCCCAGTGTAATAAAGGGACTAAGCCAAAAAGAAAATGAATGAATGAGTTAATGAATGAATATACAGTATATTATTCCTGAATTATTAAATCCCCTGTTAATTTTTTCCCCAATTCCTGTTTATCAGAGAGAATATTTTCCTAACACATTTCTAAACAAAATAGTTTTAATAACTCATTTCTAATAACTGATTAATTTAATCTTTGCCATGATAACAGTAAAATATATTTGACTAAATATTTTTCAAGATTTTTCTATGCAGCTTAAAGTGACATTTATTCGCTTAACTAGTTTAATTAGGTAACTAGGCAGGTTAGGGTAATTTGTTTTGTTTGTTTGTTACATTTGGATTGCTGAGTCATCTATAGTCTTGGTCACTTGCATAATCCTCGTTCCATGCTGACAGAAATGTTATGTCGAATGATTAACTAGGGGGTTCGCATAGAAGACCAATTACTCTGATTTGTATAAAAAGAGCCAATGAAATTTGTATAGGATTGGTGAGTGCAGCTCCTCCAGGTGCAGCCACTTCACAATTAGGAGTACTGTATATAAAGCATGCCTGCAGGCTAGCAGATCAAGCAAGGCAATTCAGCTTTAATGGCAAAGGGGACATAACGTCTCTGTTTTTTCTTTTAAAGAATGAGTGTTATGGAGGTAACCAAAACATTCCCTTTCAATTGATAACTGAGTTATGTATGAAGACTGTCACAGTAGCTGAATTTGTTGTGCGTTTGGGGTACGTATGCTAGTTGAGTAGCGTGAGTACAACCAGCAGCAAAGGTGCAACCATCCAGCGTCCCTTGGCCCTTCATTATTTAAATAATTTAATTTGTTCCATTTATTTGGGGCCCGGTCGTGGGGGCAGTAGTCACAGGAGAGAACCACAGACGTCCATCTCCAAAAACACTTCCTCTAGCTCCTTCAGGGGGATCCTAATGTCCAATCAATAATGGTGTGCCCTGCCATGCTGTGAACGAACTAATTTTTGCTGCTTGTTTACTGGGGAAAACTCCAACACATGGCAGCTATGTTGGGGAACTATAAGCAATCCCACACCAGCCTACCACCTCTCACTATGGGCAACTCCAAAATCCAGCCATTCTCAAGAAGTTGTGTTCCAGAGCCCAAAATGGGCCTGGAGGCTAGCCTAACTATCTCACCGGTACCGTTCAACCTCCTTCACAACCACGAGTTCAGTAAGGTGACATTCCATGTCCCAAAAGCCAGTTTTTGTGCCTGATGATCCAGTTGTTGGCCTAACCTTCGACCACCACCCATTCCACAGTGCACCGGCCCCTTACAGCTACCCCTGACTGAGTACGGCTGGGTTCTGTAGGATAAAACCTGGCCACAAGGTTCTCGCATACAAGCCCCAGACCTGACTCAAGGGTAGGGCCCCAGCTGTGCCATGCTGGGCAACGTCATGGTCCGCGATACTTTTGTGATTGTAAAGGGGTTTTGAATCGCACTTAGACTGATTTGTCACCTAAGAGCTTTTAGCCCAACCAACCCTACCAGGGGCATTAGCCCCTGACAACATTGCTCTTAGGATCACTCAGGCACTAAAAGCTCTCAAGCACGATAAGGTGGCAGTTCATGGCGGAGCCCCTTGGCCCTGAATACCAAAATAACAACTTCGCAGTCAACATAACCACAGAATTGTCAAGCAAAATATTTTAATTAAAAAACTTTTTTTTAAACAAGATGCTAATGGTCTAATCTGATTTAATTATATATTCTATAATAAGCTGAAAGTGCTCCCAGCAGTGTTCCTTTAATGTAGCCATTATTTCTGAACAACAAGAGTGAAGTGTATACTGATTCAAAGTGTCATCATACAGCTAATGATAAACATGTCTTCAACAGCAACTAATAAAAGAGGTCCTGCACCAGGGTGGTGATGTGGGGATGGAAATGGTGGCAGGCACCAGTCCGCCCGAAAAGAAAAAACTGGCATCCTCGCTAGTCGTCGACTTGTTGGCCACCCCTCCAAGTCCCAATCATGGCTCACCATCCCACGCCGAATATCAGTCCAACGGAGATGAGAAAAATGGCCATGCCAAGGACGTCCAGTCCCCAAAAGAAACCAAACCTGTTGAAACTCAGGCACTGCCCAATGGCAAAACCCGAACTACAGTGACCAAAACCATGAGCAAGAGGAAAATGTCCCAGCATAAAGAAAAGAAGGCCACTCAGATGCTGGCTATCGTTTTAGGTGAGGTCATTTTACACAACAATTGCTCAGCATATATTGAGGTCTTGTCCTTAGAATACCTCAGCTTCATTCTCTCTGTTGCAGGTGTTTTCATTATTTGCTGGCTGCCCTTTTTTATTACTCACATTTTAAAAACTCACTGCACGAGCTGCGTGGTGCCGCTGGAAATGTACAATGCCTTCACTTGGCTGGGATATGTGAACAGCGCCGTCAACCCCATCATATATACCACTTTCAATGTGGAGTTCAGAAAGGCTTTCATAAAGATATTGCACTGCTGAGGATATTATTCACCACACACATAGAAGAGAAGAGATGGGAGATTTCACCAGAGGTTAGTGCCATCTTTCACCACCATGTGAAATGGGGGATTTATAAAGCGGTGCTTTTAGGAGAGAGCGGATGAATACATTACAGAAAATGGAGGTTCAAATGAATGTAAAAGTGGAGTTTTATTTATGTGTCTCCATTATTTCTGACAGTGGAATGCATGTGTGCGGATGCATCTGTTTTTTTTTTTTTTTAGTTCGAATGTGTAAAGAAGTGTATCTTCTTGACATGAGCTAGCGAATGAGACTTTTATGCAAGCAGGGATCTGAATGTTGTAATTACATCATTGTATCAATTTAGTGGTGAGAAACTGATTACGCAATGCTTTGTTTATTCAAGTATTTATTTAGCCATCAAACTATTTATTTAATTGAAAGCTTGTTAATAAAGGGATAGATATTGTAAAAAAAATAAATAAATGAGGTAAAAAAAAAAAAAAATATGGTGAAAAAAAACATAACACAGATATTGTAAAGGTGCACTCAGTAATCTTTTATTTACGTTTGATTGTTCGTCTTGGACAGTTACTGACACGTAGGGGCCAGGAC
Source organism: Danio rerio (assembly GCF_052040795.2). NCBI lineage: Eukaryota > Metazoa > Chordata > Actinopteri > Cypriniformes > Danionidae > Danio > Danio rerio. Next base: position 64,432,097 of record NC_141025.1, on the reverse strand, counting down.
TGCAATTTAAACAAAAAAATAAATCAGTTCGCAATGTGTGTTCAGTTATAAATTAACTGTTTGCAACCAGACATGATTAGTCAGAGTGTACACCAATTTGCAATAATTACTTTATATGTGAATAAATAAATGAATAAACTGGAAGATCTGGATTCTTCCAAATTTCAGATTAAAATATAAAAAACAACAATGACAGTTGGTCAAAATGCGAATTATTCATCCAATTAATGCGTAATATTCTGAAGCTAAAGCATTAGCATTGAAAATGAGCAATATCACATGAGTAGAAGTGCGATATGGCTGTATATAAGGCGTGCCTTAGTTCCCCACCAGTGACAATATACAGCCATATCACACTGCTACTCGTGTGATATTGCATTTATACAACAGTTTGATGACAAAATAATGTAAATAAAAAGAAAATCAAACATGGAGAATCTAAAAACCGGCAGCTGACGTCAGAGCAGCAAAAGCCTGTACTAAATCACCAAAGTCACTTTAGAGCTAGTGTTTGAGTGATTCTCTAGCGTGATATCTAAAGTGATGATAAAACAGGTTCTTTTTGCTGACATTTTAAGATTATAAGGCTGAATGGCATGAAATGCCATCAGTCTACAAAGATTTGTCAGTATTGCTCTGCTGCAATTGGGATATCACAATAACTAACCTCGAAAAAGCTGAAGCAACGCAAACACTACCAGATTCGTAATAGGGAAAAACATTAAACACATGGGGGCATTTTCTTCTTTTTTTTTCTTTTTACTGAACTAGTATGCAGTAATGAAAACAGGATATTCATTAGAAACAATCAGATGCTTAACCTAAAAGTAACTCAGGGTTATACAAAGAGTGGCCAACACAAAATACATTCCTGATATGTGAGTCCCATCTCACACTTAATACACTACAATTACTATGGTATAAATAAAGCACTAATTATACAAAAGAGAGATATCAACTTAGAAAGTCACTTAGTTTTAGTTTTATTGTGATTTGACCAGCTGTAGCTTAAAATGACGCTGGTTTTTCTCCTCTAATGGCTTATTATGCAGTCTCTGTTGCTATCTTGTGGATGGTGCTGTATCTCCAAAATGAAAAATATTTTCTTTATAAATAAACTGCATAACTGCATCTAAAAAGCCTTAAAAGTACATTAGGTTGTCCAACAGCTGCATTATTTGTCAAACTGCAGTGAGTGTGGGTGGAGTAATACAGAAGGGTGTGGAGGCTGTACGGGTTCTGATATTGCAGAATAAAACACTGCTATCAGCCAACCAGATTTGAAAACCAGACATAATAGTTGTATAAAAAATAATATAGACTATAATATAGACTGTGCCTGAAAACATAGCACCTTTTTTATTGTCAGTAGTTTTGTTGTGTTTTATTTAAAGATTTCTTTGCAATTCCAGAGAAACTTTTAATTTTCAAGTAGTCTCCTATATTCTTCTTCTTATTATTATTATCATCATCATCATCATCATCATTATTATTATTAATTTATTTTAAATAAATATAATATGTATTCTATATTTAGATATTTTTTATAAAGAAATTACTGGGTGCACCTTTAAGCAAACAGAAATTAATGCCTTTGACTTACCGACTATGAAAGACAATGTAAATAAGAATTAAATAGTTTTATTGAAGCCCATGACAAAAATGATCATGCATGTTACATTGGTATTCTGAATTAAACTGCAGCCAATGTATGTCTGTTGTAGATTGTGTGTACATCACTACACAAATTTATCTGACAGTATATAACGTTGTGTCTATGTTTTCTTTTCTATCTGTCTAATACTGCTATGTTCACTGAAATAGATGTTTGATTTGTCATGTGACAGTTCATTTTTTTGTGGTTGGATAAAAATAAAGCACAAATCATTTGTGAAGAAAATATTTAATGATGCAAGCTGTTTTAAACCTGGCCATAGACATCGATCGCTGGATTGGCACGTTATACATTGTACATTGTACAGTCTGTACATGCAGTACACAAGTTTCAATACAGAATTTTATATTATACAGGATAATGACCTTTGACTATTCTGCAGGTACAATAAATAATTATTTCAATTGTAATTAAGCTTCATTTTTTTCTGTTGAGAAAGATATTCTGTTACCAGTGTCATTTTATAGATTATACCCAGCATAATGTTTTTTTTTTCCCAGTGATCATTTTAGTAATAGTCAGCAGAAATAAAATATCTTTAGGATATCAGCTAAAGTGTGTATTGATTTATGTCAAATGGTTTAATCCTACAGTATATTACAGCCTATTTTGCAGATACAACTATAGGTAAGCTCTGTTTTTGCTACCAAAGCATCGCATTAAACTGGCTCAACCAATAGAGTGTAACTTTATGACCAATTACAGATGGTTGTTACTACTCTACACTTTTCAGCTCCTGAATTGCTATGAGATCATCACACAATGCCGATCCTGATGACTCAGTCTTTTCAATGAGGGCTTAAATTCAGTTGTTTTATGTAACAAATATCAGACTAGCAAGCTGAAATAGATGCAATTTGCCTTTGTTTGTGGGCGAATGCTCTGAGTGCAAAAGCTCTTCAATTATTTATTTACTTCAAGGATTGGCAACACTTTTGTCATAAAGTGCCACTTTATAAAAAAAAAAAATTAATAATAATAATAATAATAATAATAAAAAATTCCAATATAAAAATTACCAAAACTCATCAGAAGCACTGTATATTTACAGTGCTCAACATAAATGAGAACACCTCCTACATATCCCTCTTTTAAATGAGTATATGCTCTACAATAGTACTGTATATGCACTCACCGGCCACTTCATTAGATTCAGCTGTTCATTAACGCAAATTTCTAATTAGCCAATCACATGACAACAACTTAATGCATTTATGCATGTAGACATGTTCAAAAGGATCTGCTGCAGTTTAAATCGAGCATTAGAATGGGGGAAAAAAAAGTGACTTAAGTGACTTTGAACGTGGCATGGTTGTTGGTACCAGATGGGCCGGTCTGAGTATTTCAGAAACTGCTGATCTACTGGGATTTTCACACACAACCATCTTCAGGGTTTACAGAGAATGTTCCGAAAAAGAGAAAAAATCCAGTGAGCGGCAGTTCTGTGGGCGCAAGAGCCCTGTTGATGCAAGAGGTAAGAGGAGAATAGACTAAGCTGTTAAAACAGCAACAGTAACTCAAATAACTACTCGTTACAACCGAGGTATGCAGAAGAGCATATCTGAACTCACAACACATCCAACCTTGAGGCAGATGGGCTACAGCAGCAAAAGACCACACCTTTGACCATATCTGTCAGCTAAGAACAGAAAACTGAGGCTACAATTCACACAACTCACCAAAATTGGACAACACAAGATTGAAAAAACTTTGTCTGGTCTGATGAATCTCGATTTCTGCTGGGTCTGGATTCTTGAACATGACAATGAGTTCACTATACTCAAGTGCATCCACAGTCATCAGAACTCAATCCAATAGAGCATCTTTGTGGTGCTGTGGTGGAACAGGATATTGGCATCATGGATGTGCAGCCGACAAATCTGCAGCAACTGTGTGAAGCTATCAAGTCAATCTGCAAAATCTCTGAGTAATAATTCCAGTTCTTTGTTAAATTCATGCCACCAAGGATTAAGGCAGTTCTGAAGGCAAAAGGGGTTCCTAATAAAGTGGCCGATAATTGCATGTGCATGTTAGATTAGTCAGTAAAAAAAAAACTGGAACTGATCTTACAAAAAATAGTACACCCAATTTAATACAGGATGATTCAAAAAGAATTCCACAACTTTAAAAATCTGTATTTAATCTAAGAAACATGATGGAACCTTGGGTATATAATCAATGTGAAGAGTACTTAAAGTTTTGTTTTTTTTTTTTTTTCCAGTAGAAAACAAATTCATAAATGTTCAATATGACCCCTCCAGACACTCGAGTGACATTTACATTTAGTCATTTAGCCGACGCTTTTATCCAAAGCGACTTACAAATGAGCACAAGGAAGCAATTTACACAACTATAAGAGCAACAATGAATGAGTGACATAGGCAAGTTTCAGAGAAATATAAATAATATCAAATTTACTAAAAAATTTGTTTATATTTCATATTTATTTATTATTTTTAGTATTTATTTTTAGTATTAATATTTCTAGATTAAATTGAAATGATTGTTTTTCTATTCCTAAAGAGGTGACCAAGCTCTTTTTTTAAGAGAAGAGTTTAATTAAACAGTAGAGTTTAAACACACCAAAATTAATTCGATATATTTAGTGAGAAATTGATAAAAAAATATAAATTTGAATAATTTTTGCAGAGAACTTTACGCAAACACACACAAATACATAACCAAAAAGGAGTAATTATAGAAACACATTTAATCATTATACCATTAAAAAAATATTGAGCAATTGTCTTTCATAAACTCAAATGATATGTTTGTTTTCAACATGGAATTTGCGTGTGGAATTTAAAATCCTTATACTTAGTTGAAACATTTATGTCTCACTAGAGAAATAAAATAAATATTTATTATTATTATTATTATTATTATTATTATTATTATTATTATTATTATTATTATTATCATCATCTTCATCATAATAATTATGATGATGATGATGATGATTATGATGATGATTATTATTAATGTTATTATTATTATTATTATTGTTGTTGTTATTATTATTGTTATTATTATTATGTTTTTTTACATCATGTTGATATACAGAAAATTATGGATTTATTGTCTATAGAAAATGGGGGGAAATGAAAACATGGTAAATATATCTTTTAAAAAAAAAATTTAAATAAGATTTAAAATGAACATTTTTTTTCACTCTACAATACAGTGTTAAGAGTAGTAAAGAATGCTTTAAGCTGAAAAGTCTGTGACCTTTTTATTTATCTATTTTAAAATGAATAAAGGAACTTTTGAGTGCATTGTCCAGGGTAAGTTGTTCATTTCGAAAAATGTAAACTTACAAAAAATTACAGCTTATGCTTTATGCGTACAGTAGTGAATGGTTTAAAATAATAAACAGTAATACTATTTATTGCTAAAAATGTTCCTTTTTATCACAGTATTTTTTTTCATGACTGCTTTTTATAAACAAATGAGCCCTGCTTTTAATAATTAATCAACTTTTTTGTCAGTTTGTGAGAATGCAAACATAATGGAATGTAAATAATGTACAGTTTTTAATCACCATAACTCCTGCTGTATGTGTTTTTCCACAATGTCTTTGTATATTAAATCTGTTCAGCCTTGAAAAAATAAGAATCATCCAGAACCCATTTACATAGTAAGTGAATGTAAGGTATGTCTGATATTTTGTAATAGCACTGTAAATACTCAATAAATAAAAGTACATGTCAGGCATTACGAATAGTGATTTTTTTTTTTTTCACAGAAAGGCCTGCTGCACATTAGCTACTAGGATATTTAACTCAGCATAAACAAGTCTATTCATAGGAGTATCTATTAATAGGCCTTAAAAATGTTAAAAGGGGTAATCTGCCATACATTGATCATATGCTGGCAACAAAATGGTGTAACGTTGCTTTCAAATGCGCCTAACGCAAGAAAAGGTCAATGTTTAAAAGAGAGAGGAGATGAAAAGTAACTGTAATTCTAGGTAATCTAGACACAATGGAAAAAATGATTTATCAACCCAGATATTTCAGACAATCAAAATGTAGGAAGCTTGAAGTGTTTTATTCATCTTAATAGGGTTGTTTATGTCAGCTTATAGGAATTTTTAAATGTCAAAAACTGCAATCAGAATCTTACTGTGAAAATTGTGTATAAATGAGCATGATCTTTTGTATGAGAACAGACAAGAGGTTTGTGGGTCTTAAATCACTATGTAATTATATACAGTGTGTCTAATTGGAAAATCACAGTTTCTGCTTTAAACCTATTTGACCAATCAAATAACACTCACTAAAGAAAAAAAGGGTATTTTCACTTTTCACTTTGAAGTATTAATATAAAGAAAATGATGACCTTACTGACTGCAGTGCATACATACTCGTGGGTGTTATTTTTTTAATATATTTTTTAAACTGAACACTTTTTCAAACAAAACAGGAAATTATATGCAAATTAAATAAAAAAAAAAGACTGAACAAAAAAGGCTCATTCTGAAATTGTAGCCCCCATATGCCAATTACCAGTTTGTAAACATTCAGAATGTGCGTGCATCATGGTTGCAGAAAAAAACAATAGCACTACCCTTTGCAGTGAAGGAAGGACACTGATGCATTAAAAATTAATTATTTTATTAGATAAGTTATATTTATTAAATATTTTTTACATAATGTTTAAAGTGTTTAACAACAGTTTGTTGATAAGCACTGTTATTCGGCCAAATTAACATTAGTGAGCGGTCTTTGTCTGGCAGATAAATTACAGATGAGAGGAAATCACCATTTTCACTACACGTGTGCCAGAGTGAAAAGAAAGGTCATGGATTGGTATTGTGAACTTGCCAAATACAATAAAGCAAATCAGAACGAAATGTTCTTTCAACCAAATGATTTAATTGAGTACCACTTTTACATTTAAACAGCAACTAAATGTTCATTTATTACAATAAACAGTTAAATGACAATGAAGGCTATCTAGTCTTCTTGTAACTCTGATCACTGAAACTGCAAAAACAACCAGAACATATGTATTTAAAGGTCTAACTTTTTTTTTTAACTGTCATACACATACACTATGTTTGTAATGTTTTGTTATTATTTATTTATTGTTTTTACTGTTGTTATTATTATTATTATTATTATTACATTATATTAATAATAATCTAATAATACCACACAACTGTGCATTTTTCTTGTTTGTCTTTTGCAATCGACATGCCCAGTTAAACGCACCTGATGTCATGTGTGACGTAGGTTGGTAAATCCCATATATACATTTCTGGAGATCGCGAGTTATGTAGCCAGAGCTACAAATGGCTCCATTTCATCTTTAAAATGAACGCAATTCCGGTGAAGAACAGTTAAAGGTAAGACAAAAACAAAAGCCAAAAAAAGTAAATAGCAGGGTGAGAATGTGGTAAAGTCTGAAAATGTGGTAAAAACCAAACGAGAGCTTATCTTTTTCTAAACAGCTTTTTAAAACTGTCAGTTAGGTTTTGGGAAGTGTATGGGCAGGTCTATTGGTTGGATTTAGGGAAGTAGGAGGATGGGTCATTCGATCAGTCAGTCATTCAATCAGTCAGTTAGGCAGTCAACAGGGGCCTCTGGTGGATTTTTCTCGCGAACAGCAGATCTCAAAAAGTGTTTACAGTGGCCTCTGGTGGATTTGCAAAAAAAAAAAAATGCAAAAACAATTTAGCTCATCTGACATATTTGGCGCTCTCCAAAATTATATATAGCGGTACGATTTCAGAATGAGCCCGAAAGAGAAGTTACGTTAGTTACTGACACATTGGGGAATTCAGCTTATATAGGAGACCAATTATTCTTATATATATGACATTTATATAAGTAATCTTTATAGATATTAGTGGAATGGACTAAAAAATAATTACTTTGTATCTTTCTTTGTAGTTCCTGGAATGTCCAATTAAATTTGATGTCATAGTTGTCATGTCAGATAATCAAATGTCCATTTAAAAGTATTTTTTGCCAAAAGTTTGACTTTCTGTCTGCCCGAGTTGAAAATCACTGATTTTACATTAGTGGCACTGATGTAAATAATTTTTTTAGGATGGATGGTAAGTAGAGGTGTGAATGTACACTGGCGTCATGAATAGGTTCAGTTATTGTTATCATGCCATCGATTCAGTTCAATTTGATATCTTAGCGCATCAGGATGCATTGACGATGCTTTCCATACACAGTTTTATATTGTTGTATTGAATGTATAAATATATTAATGTACTACATTTTTGTAAAACATTTTTTTTCCTTTAATACAATCATAAATATAAAATACCTTTAAACAACACAAGCATTTATAGAAAATAAACAAATATAAATATCCTTGTCTGGCAAGTTCTTTCTTACACCTCATTGATTGGTCACACGCTCAACAGAAAGGGCTGCAATTGGCTTTTACACGCTGGCGCTCTTTTTAGATGAGTGACATTGATAAATGGCAGCGGCAATCACAGCTGATCCATGATAGACACAGTGGAGAAGCTGTGCACAACTGTGACTGTATCCAGAAGTATCGCTGTAACAGCCGAGAGGAGAGGAAAAGTCAAGCCAGCAGGTCAAATGGGCCACAGTGAGAGAGACAGGGAGAAATGGAGTTTAATTTCATTCTCTCAATTGCAGTGAAACTGGGACTTCTGCTGAAAGTGTCAGTGAAAGACTGTCTAGTAAACACACGAAATGGTGAAACGGTGGACAGTTTCTGCATTTTCAAGTAATTGGAGTGTGTAAATACTTGCGCTTGCCTACCTTGGCATAGTAAGCAAAATAGGGCATATGAGATTATTGACATCAGCACTTTGAAACTGGTTATGATTTTATTGAACCGATGCCGAATAGTCCACGTCTGCATCGCGGTGCAATGAAGAAACAATTAATTTTGACAACCCTAATGAGAAGTGACATATACATATTTCCACCTCCATTTTGTTCGTAAACCACGTTTATAAATGAGATCCATGAGCATAATCTGTAGACATTTGGAGGTCAAGACCTGGAGGGAACCACTGTTGTGCATCTTTTTTAAGGCATCTGTCTGTTGGCAGGTTGCTATGGAATGCAGGGCAAAGGTGGCCTGGCACACAAGATTTTAACCTTAGCCTTTTGAGATACCAAAGACTTGCGTGATCAAAGAGTGATCATTATCATCCTTGCAGACAAATTTATGTCTCGGAAACTTAAAATACACTAATGGCCCCTTGCAAAACTAGCCCTGTCCAAACAGGACTAATGACAGCTTAGGAGGTTGGGAAGGTCTTGTTTTTACGTACTAATTGTTGGCAATTAGCAATACAAAGAGATTATTACATTACAGTTCTTGCAAATACAGTAGTTGCCTTTAAGGTCATTATTAACTCAACGTATATTTGAGACATTGGATCATAGGCCACTCAGATCATTCTATTTGCCATATGAAGGTTGCTTCATGACTGTTTTGCTCTTTTTAATTCACCATAATTACAATCAGAACCTTATTGATAAAACGTTTTTAAGAATAAGAGGTTATAATTATAAAAAAAAAATGTGGCGTAAAACTGAGAGTATGGTCATGGAGTCTATATGAGGGCAGCTGGGTGATTTGGAGGCTCAGCTACTGTATGATTAGTTTGTGAGATGCAGCAAGTTGCAGACAGCTGGTAATTACGGCCCACCATCTAAAAGTATGCACCCGCTTAGGTGATGGATTGAAGCTAATTACAGTGGAGGCCTTGAAACTAAAATTGCTTTTAGTCTCTGATTATGCTCACTGATTATTGACAACTTTAGGACACTGGGATTAACTATTTTTGTATGTGCAAATCTTCCATAAATTCAAATAGTGAATCAAAAGACTTGACAGATGCTTAAGAAGTTTTGAATTAGCATATCAGGTGTCAATTTTTAAACCAAGAAATTGAATTGATTCATTTATTTATTTATCTAATATTATTTATTGATATATTTACAAAGAAGAGTAAGTATAAACTATATTTGATGTATTTTAGTGCACTTCTAGTATCATATAAGTATTATGTGATCATTATAAACTCCCTTACCTTAAATATTAAAAGATTCTGGATGCATTTGGAAAAAAGAGCATTTGAAACCTAAAGATTAAAATCATAACGTGTGTGGTAGATTCCTTCCTCGAATCAAATACTTTTTTTCAAATATTCACCAGCCACTTTATTAGGTCCAACTGCTCGTTAGCGCAAATTTCTAACTAGCCAATCACTTGGCAGCAACTCAATGCATTTAGACATGTAGACATGGTCAATCTTCTGCAGTTCAAACCGAGCATCAACATGGGGAAGAAAGGTGATTTAGGTGGCTTTGCACCTGACATGGCTGTTGGTGCCAGATGGGCTGGTCTGAGTATTTCAGAAACTGCTAATCTACTGGGATTTTCATGCACAACCATCTATAGAGGATGGGCTACAGTAGCAGAAGACCACACCAGTTGCCACTCCTGTCACTTAAGAACAGGAAACTAAAAATCACCAAATTGGACATAGAAGATTTGAAAATAACGTTGCCTGGTCTGATGAGTCTCGATTTCTGCTGGGACATTCGGATGGTATAGGGTCAGAATTTGCCATCAGCAACATAAAAGCATGGATCCATCCTGCCTTGTATCAAGGGTTAAGGGTGGTGGTGGTGTAATGGTGTGGGGAATATTTTCGTGGCACACTTTGGGCCCCTTAATACCAATTGAGAAGCCAACTCTCACCTCCACTCTTTGTCAAGTATAGTCCTGTAATTCCATTCATTACAAAGCATTTCCTTGTTTTTGCCTTCCCTGTGTCTTGACCTTTGAATTGTTCATCATTTTTTATAGTTTGGCACCTGTCTTGACCATTCACCTTCTATACAGATTTGCTCTCTTGGATTATCTTTGCTGTTGGGATTGTTGGCTTTCGACCCCTGCCTGTCTGACTACTCTTAATAAATACTGCATTTGGATATAAGCCCTGCTTCATGTCTCCCTTTGCAACACATACACAGTTAGGTTTTGGTGGGTTAAGGTGTAAGGGATGGTCAACATTGTATTTACAAATGTAATTACAAAAGTTAATTACAGATGTAACTGCATACATGTATTTAATCAAGCATAAGTACACAGTAAATTTACTGTGCATGTACATGTACATGTATTTACATAATAATTACATTGTAACAAACTATTAATTCCTGTGTAAGTACTAATTAGTTAAGGCCAATTATTATAAAGAGGGACCAAAAATGCAGTTTACACAGAACCGTTTAACTTTTGTACAGTATTAAATGCAAGTACTTTCTAAGTAACTATAATAAATTATGTAAAAATTGAAAGTAATCCCTTACTTTTTAACTCAAAATTAGGATCTGCACAATAATACATTTTTCTGAGTTTAGCTTTAAATGAAACACACCTAAAACAACTAATCGAGATCTTTAGACTCACTAAAAAACCTCAAGCAACTGATCTTTTATTGACTTTATTCTGCAATGCTGAAGTAAGTTCTTTCCTGTTGTTGATTTATGGCTTATATTGGAGAAATAACTAAGAATGACAGAGCGCAATAAAGGGTATTTAACTATTTGCTTTACATACTGTACAAGTCTTTATACGTAAATAAAACTATACATAAAATAAAAATAAAATAATACAAGAAAATCCCAGTCTAGCAGCATAAAGATATTTATTTATGGCTAAAAATCAATGAAAGTGAATGAGACCTGAAGTCGCTAGACAATAAGGTACTAATGGCTACATGAAAGACTGTCAATAAGAAGCTTTATTTCTACATTTTTATTATATCTTCACATTAAATTTGTTATATCATCCTGACTTTTGACTCTGTAGCTACCATTTTGAATAATAAAATAATATTTCATTCATAAAACATTATGAAAGGAGGTGTTTATAAGGGGTGTTAAATCACGGTTTAACTTTTTCAAATAAATTTATAAAATAGAATAAGACAAACAGATGGATAAAAATGGATGTAATCGAACGTTTACATTTGTTTCCATTCTAGGGCTGCATTGGAGACACAATAAAGATCACATCAGTGATTTTTTTCTTTCCTAAGGGAAGCTGCAGCAAGTGGTAAAGCAGAACTAATCTCTCAGTTGTGTAAAAACATCATACTGTTCTGTGCCATTTATTTCTTAGAGCTTGAGACTCTCAGGTCTGTGTTTTGCCTGTAAGACTTATAAAGATTACGGTCTGCTTTTGGCACGTCATTTGAAAACTTATCTGGGGGCAATATATTATTGACTTGTGAGCTGGTTGAGAAGGTTTAGCTGAATTACTGAAGGATTAGATCAGAGCATGTGTCCTCCAAGGGTCAGTCCTCAGAAATATTGACTTGGGAGAATTAGTTGAACTCGACATACCCTTTCAATGGTGCAGAAATGTACCATCTTCCAGACGAGCTTCCATTCTTCCCCCTCAATCTGTCCATCTCTGAACCATTCATGTGAAGTTTAATCCTGACGATATGACATTTTCAGGCATGGACAGTTTGACAATCCTTGTGGTAGTAAAGGAAGCACATCTCGTGTAAAGTGTCCATGGAGTCATGCATGTGGGGGAGTTTAATTGCCAAGAGATGGAAAACAGTTTCCTTCTGTGCAGTGACTGTGCATTTGATATGGGGTCCTGCATACTACGATCACTTTTATTTTGTGGCTATTGTCAGCTTGAATCAGTGATGGTGATACAGTTCAGCAACTCAAGTGGATAATGGACACTGGATATAAAGTGCCAAACAGTGTTATTTTTGTAAAATTGCTATTAAAGTTTTTGTTCTTTTTCTGTTGTTGTTTAAATTCAAATAGTTTTTGCTTTAAAATTTTGTTATTGATTTAGTAATACTGCTTTTATTCTGGCTTATTTTTTATTAAGAAACAACCATCAAAATTATTTTCCTGCTTGTTTAAACTACCTACTTAAATTGGGCTGAATCAACGCAATTCTTGTGTTGTTTGGGGGACATCTTAATTGTTTTAGGGTCAAATCCACTTAATCATTTATTCATTTTCTTTTTGGGTTAGTCCCTTCATTAATCAGGGGTCATCACAGCGAAATGCACTGCCAACTTATCCAGCACATGTTTTAATGCAGCGGATGCCCTTCCAGCTGCTACCCATCTCTAGGAAACACCCATACACACTCATTCACACACAGACAATTTTCACCTTTACCGCATGTCTTTGGACTTGTGAGGGAAACTGGAGCACCCAGAGGAAACCCCCTGTGAATGCAGAGAGAACATGCAAACTCTACACAGTAACGCAAACCGATCCAACCGAGGCCGAACCAGTGACCTTCTGCGTCACCTACAAGAAATCATAATCACACTTAATATTGAAATTATAATTTTGGATTAATAGAGTAAATATATATATATATATATATATATATATATATATATATATATATATATATATATATATATATATATATATATATATATATATATATGTTTGGAAAAACCGTATGTCATGATCTAACTTCAAAACAATCATGTGATGCTAGCTTAGCTAGCATACGTTTGTTATAATCTGTTTCCATTAGTGGACAATAGAGCCTGAAAACTAGGTAATGATCTGTCAGTCCTTTTTGTCATTATGCAGCTTTACAGTATTTCCATATATTATTAATACTGCAATTTATTATTCCAAACAACTAAAATGTTGATAAAAGTCAATTCTGTTATGAAAAAAGTCAGCACAGAGATAAAGGTTCCATTTGATTTTAAAATATTTCATTTTTATTGCAAATTTTCATAGTTGCTTCTTTCATTTTTGAGGCAGAAACAGGACAACACATGCTGAATTACCTAGCTAAACTGGAAGCCTTTGCCTTTTAGCCTGTTTGCTTTCATAGGATTTGGCATCTTGCAGGAGGAGCTGATACCTCTCTCACATCAGCGGGATCTTGCTTGTTCTCTACACACTTCATTGTGGAGATGCCAAGACACTCAGTAAAACAAAGCATCCACACAGCACTTTCTTCACAAATAATTAAACACTCTTCTCCTGGCTAAAAATACCAGTGTGCGGTGCATTCTCCTTGGCTTGAGAAGCCATTCTTTCAGTGGTGTTATAATTATCGGCCTCGAAGTAATGTGGAGCATACTGTGCTTGCATCGGAGAGCCTGGCAAGACATGTCATGCACAGTTTTGTGAAGAACATACATGATTTATTACTTTCATTTAATTATTTACAGGCCACTGTAAACTTTCATTTGAATTCTCCTCTGTTTTGGTCCGTTATTATAAAGTATTTATTGCCCATGACTTAAAGGAGTCACTGTGGATGGTATAGCAATCCCTTGTGGAGTATCTTAACATCTGTATCATGTTATAATGGCAGTGTTACTTATTCAATCATATGTACAGAATCTGAGATATCTGAGATATGTAGAAAGTTCGTCCCTTGTGATCTACTATTTCCCATATCAGTGGTGGTAACACTTTACTTGAACAGGATCATAATAACATCATGAAACCCCTATTATCATGATATGACACATCATGAGTATGAAGAAGAATTAATGCATGCTTATGAAAACTGTCATTAAGTGTCACTCACTCATTTATGTCATTTTGTTTTACCATTCTAAATGCAGAGGTGACATTGTTGGGATTATTTTTTTAACTTTCTAAATCCATACTTTCTGATGACAACTGGACATAACCAAATACATCATAAACAACTTGACATTACCAACACTATGAAACTTGTCATCAATCTGTCACAAACATGACTGTCATTATATCAGTATAACTTTGCTATGATTTTTATAACAGTGAGTGTCACTAATATTAATCTTAATCTTAACAACAGTGGTAAAAAATTTAATTTGTCATTAAATGGCATTAAAATGTAATTAAATATTAATGACCCTGTAATAAATTATAAAGTAATGGCACTTTTAAATGAGACATGTTAATGACAAATCCATATTGTTTCACTAAAAACAGCGATCAGAAATATTCATGACAGTTATATTTGACAGATCTATTACAAGTAATGTTGTCTTTGTAATTTCAAGTTGTCATGCCAAAGACAAAGAGGTTATATGTGGTAATTTCAAGTTGTCATGAAGACATCAAACAATGTCACTTTTGCATTTAAAATTACATACAGTGACTAAACTAATGACAGCTTTCAAAATCACAACCCAAGCTCATTCTGAAAACGTAGTCCCATGGACGTTTCTGGAGACAGCGGAATACGTCCCGGGGGGTACGTACGGCCGTGTTTATTTTTTTCAAGCGAACACTGCGGGGCGGTGTGACGCTGTTCCCTTTCGCGCTTGCCTTACCTCCTTGTGGAGGGCTTCCCCGCTGCAACCCGTTTGTCCACTCAGCTCACCGTGTACGTCGGCAGGCTTGAGATGCAGAGAGGAGTCGACCACGGCGACCGGTTTCGAGTCCGGGGAAGAGCGGTTCCAGCAATCAGGTAAGACAAAAATTAAGTGAACGAGTTTTGTGACAGGGTGAGAACGCGGTGAAATCCGAAAACGCGAGAGAAAAAAAAAATTGGGGCTTTTATTTTTTTGGACGGCTTTTGTAAACTGTTGCTCGGGTTTAGAGAAGCGAGCGGGCGGGCGGGTCGATCGGTAAAATTGGTTGGGTTCAGGGAAGGAGGAGGGCAGGTCGGCCGATTGGCCGGTCGCGCAGTCAATCATCCGGTCAGTCGGACAGCGGCCTCTGGTGGGTTCACACGAGAACATCGCGGCCGCGAACAGCGCTCGCGAGAGACGTCAGAGGTGCGAAAAAGCGCACAACAGCGGCCTCTCGCGGATTCGCGAAAATAAAAAACTGCAGCTGTACGTACCCGCCGGGAAATATTCCGCGGTCTCCAGAAACGTCCGCAGGACTTTGTTTCCACAATGAGCCCAGGTTGCAAAATCAAGCTTAAATCCACCTTCATTTTTATGACATGTGTCATGGCATGATTATAAAAGTTTCATGACAGTCTGAACACCCCCTTCAAGTAAAATGTTACCCTAGTGGGTTATTACCTGCATAATATTAAGATATTGGATGTTATTTAGTACTTCAACATTTATTAAAGTGCACACTCTGCATGATCCTATTTTGCATACCTAATGCTTAATCCTAACTACTTTAAATGTTAATAAGCAATATGTTGATATTGATTTACAACTTGATGTGTTACTTTGAATAGACAAGGGTTTCAGCTTAAACTTTAGTCATTATGTAAGCCAGGCTTATTTTTAAAACTTATCTCTATATACAGTACATTTCTAGAGACCGCCAAACACTTCCGAAGATCAAATTTTTTTGTAGTTTTTGTTTTTGCAAATTCACCAGAAGCGTTTTCAGATTTTACCACATTCTCACCCTGTTATTTACTTGTTTATTTTATTTATTTGGATTTTGTTTTTGTCTTACCTTCTTTCTGGAACCATTCTCCACTGGACTCAAACCCTGTCTTTATAGTCAACTCCTCTCAGTGTCTCAAGTCCGCCAATGTACATAACAATCTAACTGGACAAACTGGTAACAGCGGGAAAGCTGTCCATACGGAGGTAAGTGGTCAGCTGGTAAGCATGAAAAGGAATGGCGTCATACCACCTCATAGCATTCGTTTTAAAGATAAAATGTCGCCATAAGTACTTGGAGACATAATTTACAATCTCCAAAAACATACATAGGGCTTCTTTTATAAATGAGTCTATGTTGACATTATGTTAAGGACTTTAAACTAATTGCATCTGCATGTACATTGTTCATCTGAAAATGGTGGAATGCCATGAAAAACTTTTATTTTGCTGTCAGGAGTGCATGAGCATGCACGTGAGTTTGTGCTAAACTTCAGTTCTGAAACTTCAGCAAGTGATCCAAACAGGCAGAATGCAATAGCATAGAAGTATAATGATCCAGACTAAAATACATGTGTCATTAAAATGTTTGTGTTGGAACACTGATCCAGCAACAGCATCTGTAACAATCTGTCTATACTGTAATTGTAAAAATCCACCCACATATTTTTTTAAAGTGTTTGAAAATGCACTGTTCCAGATTTCCCATCTCTCTGATGTCCCAAGCCCAGTAACAGTCTGACAATCTTTAATCACAGATCAGTAAAGGCTGAAATAATCCACACAACCTAAAATCACAACCAGTTTTATAACTTATAAACAAGGCATCATAAACTTGCCAACTTTGTAAGTGATTGGCAGAAAAACAGAATAATACAATACCTTCAAGACATCCAACGCTATAAACACAAGCAAAAAATGTCCCTTCATGATGGATGAAGCATGACAGATGAAACAAACAGGGATCTGCTGGAAAATGGTGCAGTAGCTCTTCAAAAAAATCAGAATGGAAGAAATAAGAAAAGCCAGTTGTTTTAACAATGTTGAAGAGTCAGGTATTGGTGTGTTCTGTTAATTTTCTGTTTATTTTGTTACTGTTGACTGATATCTTAGTAGACTTAAACCTAACTTAAATCTACCGACTACTGCCTTAATTACTATGTACCTACATTTAAATAAATAATATGTTACAATGCACTAATTATAGGCCTACATGTTTTTACATTATACTTATATATATAAAAAAATCAGCATGTAATTACATCTGTAATCAATTTATGTTATTACAATTAAAATTACATTGTTGACCCATTCCTTAAACTTGCAACATATGCTCATTCTGAAATTGTAGCCCAGTATACATTTCTGGAGATTGTGAATTATGTACCTAGAGGAACGTACTGTATGGCTGCAATTCATCTTTAAAACAAATGCTATAGGGCGGTATGACGCTGTTCCTTTTTGCACTTACCAGCTACCCTCTTACCTCCATGTGGATGGCTTTTTCGCTGTAACTAGTTAGTCATGTGGTTTGCTGCGTATGTCAGAGGATTTGAGATGCAAAGCGGAGTTGACCATGCTGAAGTCTGTCATGGTTCAAGTTCCAGAAATCCAGTAAGACAAAAGCAAAAGCCAAAAAAAAGTAAATAACAGGGTGAGAATGTGGCAAAAACTGAAAAAATCGTAAAAATCTGACTGCCGTGAGGGCTTTTCTTTTTCTGGATTGGTTTTGAAAACACTGTCGTTTGGATTTAGAGAAGTAGGTTGCCACTGGTCAGTCTGTGCTTTTTAAAATACTATTGTTAGTATTTAGGGAAGGAGGAGGGTGCACCACCATGCACCACCTTTCATTTTTTTCTAATTATAGGAACGTTTCAATTGAATGTACATCATGATGTAAAAAAGGACAATCTTCACTTCTGTTTCATGGTGCCATTAAACCTACCTATACCAACAATGTGTCTCTATCCTTACCCACCTCAGTAGAACCATAAGTGCTACCATTGCAATACAATATAAACACAATAACAACACTGCATTTATTTTTGATGTAAATTCTTACATAGTAGTTAAAGGTGCTGTATGTAAGTTTTTGACTCTATAAAAGCATAAAAATACCATAATATGTTTGCAGATATTTATGAAACATGCTAAGTGAACGTTGTTGTTTATCTTAAAAACAATTCTGAAGTCTCAAAGCATGCACACTTGACCTCTACGGGACAGCAAACTCTAAAATAAGACACAGATTTAGAGTTCCACATAAGGTTGTTAATTAGCAAATAATATAAATATTACGAACATAAACATCAGGTAAGCAGGTAACATTGTAACTCGTGTCCTAATGTAACAGAGCCTCCTTGTTAGAGCAACCGACTCACATGCGGAAGTTCACCTGTTCGATCCCTGCTCGGAGCGGGTTCGGTAGTGTAGGACCGGTGGGGTTACAATGGCGCCGTGACCCGAATGGGAGTGAGGTTTATGGGGGTGAGTATAACAGAGGCCAGCTGGCGAAGTGCTGTGCAGGTAAACCTTACTCCTCTGACCCCTAAAGTGGCTCTAGTGACAGATGCTAGAGGCCATGGTCTTTAGCCTCCTTGGTAGACCAACTGAATCACACACGGAAGGTCGGCAGTTCAACCCCAGCTCAGAGCGGGTTGAGTGCAGTAGGACTGGCGGGGTTACGCTATCAATACACTACGTAATAAGATTTGCAATGATAAGAAATTTGGCTGTTTGCAACCAGATAAAACATGGCAGAAACGTAATTACAGCCACTCAGAAGCGCAGAGTTTGCATTCACTCACGAAATGCTAATGTTAATAATCTAATATATACATATTACACCTCTTTAACATTCTTAAATTATTAATTATTAATCATTAATGGCATGTAAAATTGCATTTAATATTCCATTGTTAGTATTTAACACTGAATAAAGCACATGAGGTGTACCTGAGGTGATTCACATGGCACTCATAAAGAGTGATTTTTTTTTATCAGTTTTATTCATATTAACAAGACAATAGTAAGTAGAGTACATTATAGCGTTTTCATTTAAATACAAAGATCTAACATAAACATGATTCATTCACAGATATAATTGTGTTCATGTAAATTTGTTTTTATATTGCAACAGTTTTTCCTGTCACTATTTGATTTTTTCTACTTGTAATAGCTAGCTCAACCATTAGGGGGTGATCTAGGCATTGAGTCCTCAACCTACTTAAAAGGAGAAAGAGAAGAAGCAGTAGAGAGGAAGTATTGTGCTCAGCACATGCAATGGCTGTTTCTCAATTCCAAGAACGCAAAGAACGGACTTGCGTTCTTGTGGAGACCGGTCTTGCCAGGTGTCCTCGGAAGAACGAACTCAGGAGACAGCGAGGGCAGAGAACGCGTCCTTTTTGGAATGAGATGCTGCGTTCTTCCTGATGGTCACATGACCTTCAAACATTTTAAATGGTAAATTATTTAAACATTACAGCATTCATACAGCAATTTATTGTTTTTGCCCTTTTCCAAATATATACTTTGCATAAAAACATTATAAATATACTCTGCACAATATAAATAAAACAGATTTTAATAGGAATTTCAGCAAACAAACACCCTTAATGTGTTTATTCCTTTATTAATGTTCATGGTAATGTTTACTTTTGCTGTTTCATTTAGGGAAACTCCTGAGGTTAAAAAGTTATATCTCTGAACTTTAAAAATTAATCTTAATAAAATGCTGAGCTTCCCACCTCCAGTCGTAATGACTTCTGGGACTTCTACTGCGAGTTCGGAGTTCAAGTCTGCATCGGTGCATCCTCGATATAAAGAACACATGCGGGAAGTCCTCTGTTCTAGTGGTCATGAGTATTGGAACTGAACTTTGGCAGCTGATGATGACGTTGCACAAGAACACGCAGGACCGCTGAAGAACGCATACTGAGAAAAGCCAATGGCTTCTTCACTTTGCTGTCCTTTGTTGGTGCACTAATTTGAGGAACAGTTTGTTCTTATACTCAGATAGGGTTTTTGTATGTTGCACTTTAAGACCTCAAAGCAGGACCTGGACCAAAAAAGATACAATCCATCTTTATATCTACAGACTTTCTTTCATCCACTTTCCATCTGATTCCATGGCCAACCCTTGATGAACTGTTTTTCTGAAACCGATGTTTAATGTGTTTCACTTAAGAACTGATGGTATTTTATTTCTTTTTATTTCTTTTATTTATTATTTTGCTTGCTTGCTCTAAAGACTGGTTTAATTTGGAAGGATTGTTATCAAATGCTCATATCTATTGATTAGTGATCTTAAAAGGGTTAACTCTGCTGATCATGTCATATCCCTAGTGTGTTCCAGAATATTTTATTCCTGTTATCATATGCACTTTTTTTAAATACACATGACTCGCTGAAAGTTTTTTTGAGGTCCCTCAATTTATTTACCGTAACTTCAAAAATGGTAGTTGTTACAATATAATCTTGTATGGATTTGGCAGTTTACAGTCAATGAGAAATTAAAGAAAACTTGTTAAAGAGATTTTTTTGTCTTCTGAATGCTGGGCTTCTGAGTTTGTTCTTAGAATGTGCACGCTAAAACAATTTATTCAAGGCTTTAAAACTCATGTAGATTTTAAACTTCCATTATGATGAAGAACTGCATTGTCATGGCACTTATATTGTCCTCTAAAAAGGAGCATAACACTGTGGTCCAACAATCTGATTTACAGCACTGCGTTAGTTTGACTACTGGAAGCATCATTAAACAGTATGATTGATTCACATTTCCATTACTAAAACATAAGAGTTTTTATGAAGGCTGCAAAATTAAATTAAATGTTTTATCATGCAACATTATGCCAGCATTACATGGCTGTAGTACTACTACCTGATAAAAGTATTGTCACCTATCCAAGTTTTAGGAACAACAAATAATAACTTGACTTCTAGTCGATCATTTGGTATGAGAAGTGGCTTATACAAAAGGCAAAAGGCCTCTAGATTGCACCTTTTTTACCAAAACAAAATATAATCCTGTGTTGATTTTTAATTATTTCATTAGAACAGTAAGGTCTGACTTTGCTTAGACAAAAGTCTTGTCACTTAACAGAAATAATGTGCAGTATAGAATATAAAGTCATGATACACTGGAAAAATAATTAATATTGTGTATGATTCCCATGAGCTTGGAGGACTGCCTCCATACATGTACATCTCTGCAATAACTTAAATAACTTATTAATAAAGTTATCTTGAATGGCAAAGAAAGCATTCTTGCAGGACTCCTAGAGTTTATCAAGATTTTTTGGATTCATCTTCAATGCCTCCTCTATCTTACCCCAGACATGCTCAATAATGTTTATGTCTGGTGACTAGGCTGGCCAATCCTGGAGCACCTTGACCTTCTTTGCTTTCAGGAACTTTGATGCGGAGGCAGAAGTATGAGAAGGAGTGCTCTCCTGCTGAAGAGTTTCCCCTCTCTTGTGGTTTGTAATGTAACGGGCAGCACAAGTGTCTTGATACCTCAGTCTGTTGATGTTGCCATCTTCTCTGCAGATCCCTCAAATGCCCCTACACTGAATGTAACCCCAAACCATGATTTTTTCTTCACCAAACTTGACTGATTTCTGTGAGAATCTTGGGTCTATGCAGGTTTTAATAGCTCTTCTGCAGTATTAGTGATGATTGGGATGCAGTTCAACAGATGATTCATCAGAAAAATCTACCTTTTGCCACTTTTCCAAATGATTAACTAGAAGTCAAGTTATATTTTGTTGCTCTAACAACTGGGATGGATTGACAACAAGACTTTTGCCAGGTAGTGCAAATAGTTCATTTTGCAAATACATGACATATTGAATCTTAAAAAAGTTCTGTAACATTTGTTTAATGATTATTTATTTCAAAACTCATTTACACGTTCTGTGAAATGTTTATCAAGGGCAGGCTTCTTACCTTAGGCTATTTTGCCTGTATTATATTTTTTTTTTAATATGTGACATTTTGCTTTATTAGATAAATGTTTATAGTTATTTCCTATAACAGCACATTAGCTAACGCATCGTTATCATCTTCATCCTGTATATGGTAAATTGAACTTCAAGACGTGTGGCAAACTGCTGCTCATAATTTGTGCAACTAGGGCATAATGCAAGATGCATAGTACTATCAGACACAAGTTTGTTTAATAAAGATGTATCTGACCTTTACTTCTTACCCTCATCTACAGCCTCGTATTTTAAGTGCAACATATGGCACAATTTAAAAGCAAGCATTATTCTTAAGAGGGTGTCTTCTATTCACTTACTGTACTAGTCGTTGACATTATTAGTGTTATAAGTGTATTGTTAGTAGTATCATAAGCGCACTTTTACAAATCTACCTAAATATAGGTATAGGTTATATGTAAAGTATAATAAAATATAGTTTGCTAATTTGAGCGCATTAAAATGGCCTTTTTAATTTCATACTATTTTAACTTAGATATAAAATCTGTACAAAATATGAATTTATATTTATGTATTTCCTACTATCCACTGTTATATAAATGGAGTAACTTGATCGTATGCTTTATTTTGTTTACTTTATTGATTGGCTGATTCTTTTATTCATTTATTAATCCATTGATTGACAATACATTCGATGATGATCAGCCATTTTTGAAGCCACACCAATCTTTAATATAAACCATTTACAATTTGTTATATTCTTTACCATTTGCAGTACACAAACATGGTGCTTAAACATGATTGTAGCCTAACCGCTCAGCTTAATGTCAAATGAAACCATAAGTTAAAGTCTGTATAACATGTCTAACATCTCATGTTGTCATTTCAGTTTCTATTACCATAATATCAGAACTTTTGTCCATATAAGGACGTTATTCATTTCATTTCTTCCTTTGCTCTCCAGTGGAGTGTCCCTCTATGAGCCAAATAACAGCTAAATATCACGCATGCAGAAGTCTGATTGCTTTTCTCGTGTACATCCTGTTTGAAATGTCAGCCCCTGCTTTCACAAAACTCTAATCAGGGATTTAGAGGAACACAAATGCAATAAAGCTACAGCGTTTAGCTTCAATTAACATCCATGCTCTTTGAAAATGGCGATAGAAAATGACATTTTAATTGGATAATGAATGATTAAAGCATCTTGCCATGCAAGTGGTTATTTGTATTGAGCGATATGCCAAAGTTTGTGCCTTGGAGATATAAAAATTAGCTTTGTTTGAGTGCCAGTAATGTGACTGAGAGAAGCACTACACTCAGATTAAGAGTGATGACCTTTAAAACGTGCAATGCAATTTGCAACGTTTCTTTTTTTAACTAAAGGTTTAGGAAGGCAACAAACCTGGATATTCACATGTGGCAGAACTGATAAAACAGTCTTGCTGGGCAATACATCTGATATGTGATTGTCTGTCTGTGGTTAAAGGGTGAATAATAATGCATGGTCTCAAAAACATCAGTCTGGCTAATGACTACTGTTAGGAATCACTGTTTTTTGTTTTTTTGTTTTGTTGTTTTTAAGATACTGGTCAAAATGAGCTGGTGGTCAAACGGTGTCTGAACTTGAACAATGAAAATGGACCACCAAACAATGCACTGGAAAATTTTATTTAAAATGAACAACATACTGAAATTTGAAAGTAAATCTAAAATTATATATTTATATATATATATATATATATATATATATATATATATATATATATATATATATATATATATATATATATATATATATATACATATATATATATATATATATATATATATAATACATATGTGTGTGTGTGTGTGTGTGTGTGTGTGTGTGTGTGTGTGTATATTTATTCTGTCTGCAAAACGGTTATAGATACAGATATACTTTTTTAAAGATGTGTTAATTTTTTAGACACTGAAAAAAATTGAAGCAGTACTTCATTCAATTAAAAATGTATCTTTCATTTCAGGTTAATATTATTTTTTTTATTTTTCAATTAATATATTTTAAGTTCAAAACATAGTTAAAAATAAATGTTTTTTATTAAAAGCTCAACTAAGAAATATTTGTTTTGACCAATGTAAATCTAAAGGTGCAGTAGGTGATTGTCCTCAGAAGCATTTTTTGTTGTGCTGGTTGAAAGTCTCTTCACAGTCCAATAGTAATGATTACAGTAAATGATCTAAATGTGTTTATATGTATTTTTATATTCTGGGTAAAGCATAAAACTAAAAAATGTTTATCCAATTAAATATTGTCGGACCAGATCTCCCATAATTCCGATAAGCAGGTCAGACTGTCTGTCAGCAAATGAAGATTCGGACTTCTGCGCATCTGTTCACTCAGATCCGCCATTAGCACGTGACCGTCTGCATCACAAACGCATGCGCGCGAGCGAGCTGCGGGCCGCTTGCTGATGCCGAGCCGGAGCTGAGGGCGCCAAAGGACAGACGAGCTCGGGCCGATTACTGTAAAGCCAGGCGCGGGTATAATTCGCCCTTAAAGCGGCCACGCGGTCACGAGACGGACTGGGAGAAATCAAATGCTGAATTGAAACTTTTAAAAACCTGAATCAATATTGGAGTTATTTTAGCATGCTGGGGGAAGGACGACACCATGGCTGAAGTATTACTGTTAGACATGTTGTTTTAAAACTTAGTCAGGCTAAGCTTATGTTAGATTGTGTTATTATGAATGACTTATATGCACAGGCGTGTTGTTCAGCCACTGAAATCCCCCGGTGAAAGATTGATGTGATTATTTTCAGCTTCATAAGGTCCTTTGACAGCATCTATAATGTAGATTTATATTTAGTTTAATAACAAAACATCAGTAAATAGTGCTATTCCGCCTGCTTTATTGAGCTGAAGTTGCTTTTATATTCACATTGGGTCATTTTTGAACAACGACAGCCTTCCTATACTGTTTACCATGCTACTCTGAATATTCGCTCTGAAATAGCATGTAAGTGTGGCAAAGTACTAAATGTAATTCCTGCACGGCGCTGGCACTAACTAACTGGCGAATGACATGAACTAGTGGGTTGTCTGCTGTTGTGACCCAGATTTTTTAGGGGGTGTGGCTTTGAATCACAATCCCTCCCCGCCGTCCAAAGATAATATGCTAAGCGGTTAGCATTTTGGCAGATCACCTACTGCACCTTTAAGGTTATTCAATTCAATTCGTCTTTATGTAGATTATGTAATGTAGATTGTGTCAAAGCAGCTTCACATAGAATATCATGGAATCAGAAAGAGCTTTATTGCCAAGTATGTTCACAGATAGTAAAGGTATATTACTATATACAACGTTATGTGCAGCTGTTATGTGCAAATTAGCATGTAAAGTGTGTTGATAAATAAGTGTATATGTGCATAAAAAGTGTATAGCAAGTCGTGATGTTTGTTTCATAATTAATATCATCAAGTATTCATGAGATGAATTGTCTGAGGGAAGAAGCTGTTTCTGTGTCGGGCTGTTTTAGTCCGCAGTGCTCTGTAGCGTCGACCAGAAGGAAACAGTTCAGAGAGGCAGTGTGCTGGGTGTGAGGGGTCCAGAGTGATTTTGGCTGTTCTTCGGCTTGCTCTGGATAAGTACAGTTCTTGGAGAGTAAGGAGGGCTGTACCAGTAATTAACTCCTTTGGGAGGTTGAACATCCTCAGCTAACAAAGAAAGAACAGCCTTTGTTGAGTTTTTTGTGACAATGGATTCAATTTGAGTGTCCCTCTTCAGGTGCTGAGAGATGGTGGTGCCCAGGAACCTTAATGACTCCACTCCAATTCAGCGAGAAGAGCAGGTGTGACTGGCACTGGCGAGCAGCGTCTGGTGGATTCACAAAAACAAAAACTACAAAAAAAGGAGCTCCTAGGACATATTTGTGGCTCTCCAAAAAATGTGTATAGTGGTATGTTTTCTGAAACGTTCCACCCAAATGGGACACGTAATCAGAATGAGCCTGGGTTGGAATTGTCATAAACTTATTTTTAAGTTTATAGTTATTTTTCTTTTAGAGTTGCATCATGCTAAATCCCTGAATATTTGCATCAGAACCAAATGAAGGTCAAACTTTCTGGAGGCGTAGTGCATATATCCTTAAAAAATGCTTGACAGGAGCTCACAGCTGGTTGTCATTCAAATTCCGACATCCTCAGATTTCTAAATGCAGAAACTGTCATTTATTTCTCTCAACAAAAAAGATACCGTACATGTTACTTAAATACCATACTTTAGGTTAATCGTACCCCAAGGCCAGTGTGTCTATCGATTTCACACCGCTCGTCTTCAATAAATCTGCCTCATGCTAAAAAGTAACCGAATAAAGATCTTGGCTACTGTCCTGGAGAGTGGGAGTTGTGGATGGCTTGACTGAAATTTTCTTCCTCGCCAGTTTGATTTATTACCCCTGGTCTCCCTTCCTCTTTATCACCCACCTCCCCCATGCAATCTTATCCCAGCGGCTTAACCGTATTTGTTTGGAGCCCATCTGTACGGCCTCTCGACACTCTCCCTTTGCCTCTTGTCCATATGAATCTAGCAGGCTGACAGGCGCTCTCACAGATGAGGTATCAAGGACGCCATAATTAGGTACCCTCTATTGTTTTCCTCACCTGCTCTTAGCTGAGAAAATGCCACAAAGGGTGTTCCAACCGCTAAATTAAAAAAAGGTTGAGAGGAGGGGACAAGAGCAGTATTGCAAAATGCACTTCAGAAAAGGACGCTCCAAAAATTGAGAGGGTGAGAAGGTGGCATCATATGCCACTAGAACACTGTTTATTTGCTACTAGAACACTGTTTCAAGAGTTGTGTTTTTCAGTGATAATAACAAAAGTAAATAAGAGCAAAAAAAATGTAATTAATTACAGCCATGGTGGCACAGTGGGTAGCGCTGTATTTGCGTGGGTTTCCTCAAGGTTCTCCGGTTTCCCCCACAAGTCCAAAGACATGCGCTTTAGGTGAATTGGGTATGCTAAATTCTCCATAGTGTATGTGTGTGAATGAGAGTGTGTAGGTGATTCCCAGTGATAGATTGCAGCTGGAAGGGCATCTGCTGTGTAAAACATATTCTGGATAAGTCGTGGCTGCAGTCTTGACACACTCCCCAAATCATTCTTCAAAACGATGTTAAACTGTTTAGAAATGGATCTTATAAAAGTGGTAAAGACGTCACTTTTCACAGGGATTTACAAACTCTTAAAACTGCAAGTGAGTTTAAAAACTCGAAAAAGAGCAAACTGGATGACACCCTATTGAGCAATTACAGGCCAATCTCAAATCTCCAGTTATTATGATTATTATAACCTCTACTTTACCAAGAAACAAACATTGAGATTAAAAATCTCTTTTACAAGAGCGTCCTGGCCAAGATTAGGCAGTATACATGTCACATGAGTCCAACAGAAAACAAATAACAAACAATTTACAGTTAACATGAATCACACTGGCGACGCAGTGGCGCAGTAGGTAGTGCTGTTGCCTCATTGCAGGAAGGTTGCTGGGTCTCTGGTTTGAATTGGCTCAGTTGGCGTTTCTGTGTGGAGTTTGCATGTTCTGGGTTTCCTCCAGGTGCTCCGGTATCCTCCACAGTCCAAAGACACAGGTGAATTTGGTAGGCTAAATTGTCTGTAGTGTATATGTTTGTGAATGTTTCCCAGAGATGGGTTGTGGCGATCTGTAGTTGAGAAAGGATCAGATTAGGTGTAGATGCAGCCGCGTATATGACTGCATCATCTACATAATAAAGAAAACTGGCATTTTTAATATTTTGATCAATAATATTTATATATATAAATAGTAAAAAAAAATGCCCCAATACTGAACCCTGTGGAACACTTTTAGTTACATTCAAAATACTTGAAACAAGGCCATCCAGTTGCAGACATTGATTTCGATTTGTATAATAGTTTTTAAACCAGCCAATAGCATGATCAGATAAACCAATACTTTTGAGGTGCTGTAACAACAAGGTATGATCCACTGTATCAAAAGCTTTGGAGAGGTCGATAAACAGGCCTGCACAATGTTTTTGCGTGTCCACAGAATCAATAAAATCATTTAATACCTTTAAAACTGCTGAAATAGTGCTGTTGCTTTGTGAAACCTGATTGAAATTTAGACATAATATTATTTATTTCGAGAAATTCCTTTAATTGATTGTTTACTAGTGATTCAAGGACTTTAGCCTAGTTCATTGGCAAAATCCAATTCAATTGGCAAAATTAGTTGTTAATTGTTAATTGCTAGTTAATTGGCAAAATCATTGAAAAAAAGTGGTTTTCCTTCAGCAATATGCAGTTCCTTCTCTGTTTTTATCATTCAATAAACAGGCAATTTAATCTAGAGAATCCTTGGTGAAGTTATGGCTAAGAATCCCACTGCAGTCAGTAAACTGTGAAAGAGACATGAAGGAGAGTTGATTAAGATCAGTGCAGTGTTGGAGACAAGTGATGTGCTGTTATAGGCAATTGATGTGCTGTAAGAGATAGGTGACATACTTTAAAGACTAGTGATGTGCTTTATAAGACTAGTAATGTTCTGTTAGAGGCTAGTATTGCCCAGAGAGACAAGTGATATCCTGAGAGACCATGCCTGTGCAAGACTAGATATGTGCTGTGAGAGACTACTGATGTCTCTGGGAGACTAGTGGTGTCATGTGAGAGACAAGTGATATAGTAAGGAAAAATAGTAATGACCTGAGAGACTATAATGTCTTAAGAGACTAGTAATATGCTTTGAGACACTAGTAAAGTACTGTGAGGGACTAGTGATCAACCAAGTATTGCTACTTGCCATTGTGGATCATATACAGCACTACTTCAGCTGAATGAGTAAAAATGGAGTAGGTCATCTGAGCTGGGGTGTGTGAGTGGAGGTGGGTACTAATTTGCATATTCATACTTCCACAAATATTAAACGAAATAGGGTTATAGAGTTATATTCAACTTGTTTTGATGCATGAATAAATAATAACCCAGGCTCATTGAAAATTCATGCCTCAGTCTATATCTTTGCAAAACCTAAAAGATGTTGCTCTGGGCATGTTTTAGATGACAAATCCAAAGGGCACTATATACATTTTTGCTAATCTGAGATACGTTATTTAGGGTGTGATTTGTTATGCTTTTGTTGGGTGTGACATCAAGGAAAGCGGCTTCTGCATCCAAGCGCTCTATCAAACTGTATGGGGAAACTCAACAAAGGGCAATACTAAATGTTTACAAAGCAATGTAATAGTTTTAAACACCACGATCGCTATATATACACATATCCATGCCTAATATCCAATGGCCAGAAAGTAATTAATTTAATTTATTTTTAAAAAGTTATAAAATATTAGTGTCTCAGATGCAGCAAGTATTTATTTAAATTTTGCAGTATTTATTAGACACAGTCAAACACAAACATCCACTAAAGTGCGAACACACATCAACAGTAATCAATAAAGGTCGTGGGGCTGGCGGCTGACAGACACAGAGTGATTTACCAGGCATAGATCAGTGGCAGGCGGCGTGGTTCAGAGTCCTTATGACAGGAGTGGGTCGAGGGCAGGCAGCGTGGTTCAGAGTCCGTGTAACAAGCAAGGGTCGTGGGCAGGCAGAAGGCAACTCAGAGTCAGAAACAGTCCGGGGTAATGCACAGGAGATCAGGCAGGAAAGAACGCTCAGTAAGGCTGGCCGGGGCTAAACAAGACTTCGCAATGAACTGGTGTTTGAGTGTGGCTTATAAAGGGAGCGTGGGTCGTTAGCTGGATTCAGTTTAGGTGTGTGCACAATCAGTCTAGGTGGATGATGTAATGCTAAAAGTCCGGGGATGGTGGCCTCTGCTGGCCAGCGAATGACTGGGATCGAGTCGGTGACAGAGCCCCCCTCCAATGAAGGGCTCCTGAGGTGAGAAGAATCGCGACGCCAGGGTCTTCCACGGGGGCCGGCATCTCCAGATGTTGCAAGTGGAACTCGTTCAACATAGTTGGGTCGAGAATGTCCTTATGGTTGATCCAAGATCTTTCTTCCGGGCCGTACCTCTCCCAGTCGATGAGATACTGAAGTTGTCCGCCCCAGCGTCTGGATCTCAGGATCTCGTGGATCCGATAAGCCTCTTCTCCGTCGACCATGATAGGCGGGGGACCCTGTTTACCGGCTGCCACCTCCCTATACACCTCGGCTGGACCAACAGCAGGCTTGAGCAGAGAGACGGAATGTGGGAGAAAAACGGTAATGGTTAGGAAGTGTCAGTTGAAAGGAAACAGGAGAGATTTGTCTTTCTATTTGGAAAGGACCCATGTACCTAGGGCTGAGTTTCTTGCAGGGTAGTTTCAGGCAAATATCTCGGGTGGATAGCCACACCCACTGTCCTGGGGAATACGTGGGACCAGGACGACGATGACGATCAGCCTGTTCTTTGAATCTTCAGATGGCATGCGCAAGATGGGTGTGAGCTGCGTTCCATACCTCCTCACATTTCTTGAACCAGGTGTCAATGGCTGGAAGTTCTGAAGGTTTGCCAAACCAAGGAAATAGAAGGGGTTGAAAGCCGAGTACACACTGGAAGGGAGTCAGACCTGTAGATGGTTTTCTCAGTGAGTTCTGAGTGTATTCTGCCCATATGAGGAATTTGTTCCATTCAGGTTGGTTGGAGTGACAATAGGTGCGAAGGAATCGACCAATTTCCTAATTGAGGCGTTCAGTTTGGCCGTTGGACTGTGGATGATAGCCAGAAGTGAGACTGATGTTGACCTGAAGGTTCTTGAAGAATGCGGACCACAAACGGGAGGTAAATTGGGGACCTCGATCTGAAACGATGTCTTCAGGTAGACCATAGTAGAGGAAGACACATTCGCATAGTAGTTCTGCCGTTTCCAAAGCTGTAGGCAGTTTGGGTATGGCGATGAGTTGGCAAGCCTTAGAGAAGCGATCAACAACAGTAAGTATAGTGGTATTTCCTTGGGATTGAGGTAGATCTGTGATGAAATCTATAGCTATATGCGACCAGGGACGACGTGGTACTTCTAGGGGTTGGAGCAGCCCGGCTGGACGGTGACGGGAGTGTTTGGCCATTTGACAGGGAGAGCAGTTGTTAATGAAATTGATTACATCCTTATTGATTGATGACCACCAGTAACGGGACTGGATAAGTTGGACGGTTGCTGTGCTACCTGGGTGACTGGAACTGGGGTGGTTGTGAACTTCAGCAATAAGTTTTTCTCGGAGCAACGGGGGAACAAAGATTCTGTTTTCGGGACATGCCTGCGGAGTAGGGTTTTGCTCAGATGCTTGGAGGATTTCAGTATCAATATCCCACTGAATGGGTGCTAGGATTAGGGGATCCTTTAGGATTGGCTCGACATCCTCAGCCAATGTTTCTTCATCGGAAAGGCAAGATAGAGCGTCAGCCTTGACATTTTTTATACCGGGATTGTAAGTAACTTTGAAGTCGAATCGAGTAAAGAATAGAGCCCACCTTGCCTGTCTTGGGTTTAATCTCTTGCAGGACCGGATATACTCGAGGTTTTTGTGGTCAGTTATGACGGTGAATGGGTGTTTAGCGCCCTCAAGCCAATGTCTCCACTCTTCCAATGCTGCTTTTATGGCTAGGAGTTCGCGGTTGCCAACGTCATAGTTTCTCTCAGCTAGGTTGAGTTTGCGAGAGTAAAAGGCACAGGGGTGGAGTTTGTTATTCGTCTGGGACCTCTGGGATAGAACAGCTCCAATGCCCGTGTTGGAGGCGTCGATTTCGACCACAAATGGTAGATTGGGATCAGGATGACATAGGATGGGCGCGGTTGTGAAGCGGGACTTGAGTTGGTTGAATGATCGACTGGCTTATGGATTCCATTTCAGACGAGCATTATTGGTCTTTACCATGGCTGTGAGGGGAGCGGCTACTGTACTGAAGTTTCGGATGAACCTTCTGTAAAAGTTTGCAAACCCCAGGAAACGTTGTAGTTGCCGGATGGTCTCGGGTTTTGGCCATTGCGTGACAGAGTCGACCTTTTGCTAATCCATTTCAATGCCCTCGGGACTGATGATATAACCCGGAAATGAGATGCATGTCTGATGGAACTCACATTTGGAGACTTTGGCATATAGCTGGTTCTGAATCAGGCGTTTTAGGACGGCTCTGAAATGTTGGATATGTTCAGGTAAGGAATTGGAGTATATAAGGATGCCGTCGATGTACACGATGACCCACTGATTGAGCATGTCTCTAAATATCTCATTTATGAAAGCCAGGAACACGGAGGGACTGTTTGCTAGGCCGAAGGGCATAACCAGGTATTCATAGTGGCCATTTACTGTAGAGAACCCGGTTTTCCATTCGTCCCCCTGTCGGATACGAATGAGATTGTAAGCACTGCGGAGATCCAATTTAGTAAAGTATTGTGCTGAGCGTAGTTGTTCAAGGGCTGCTAGGACTAATGGTAAGGGATAGCAGTACTTGACAGTAATTTAATTCAGTCCTCTGTAGTCAATGCAAGGGCGTAGGCTACCGTCCTTCTTCTTAACAAAGAAAAACCCAGCTGAAGCGGGTAAAGTGGATGGTCGTGTAAAGCCTTTCTCCAGTTCCTCCGAGATGTAAGTATTCATGGCTTTAGTCTCAGGTTGAGAGAGGTGAAAAATCCGACCATGAGGGGGCATTGTACCTGGTAGTAGCTCAATGGCACAATCATACTCGCAATGAGGCGGGAGCTTAGTGGCTTTCTGTTTGTTAAAGGCTTCAACGAGATCTTGATAAACTTCAGGGATTTGACGTAATTCAGGGTCTTCAGTACTGGACATGGTGTTAATCTGGACAGGGAGGACAGACTGCAGGCAATGGTTAAGGCAATTATTACTCCATTTTACGATCTCACCAGTTTTCCAGGAAATTTGGGGGTCATGAAGTTGTAACCAGGGTAACCCGAGGATAATTGTGTGTCGAGGAGAGTCAATCGCTAAGAAGGAGAGTTCTTCTTCATGGAGAGAGCCTGTTTAAAGAGAGATTGGCAGAGTTCGGAATTTTATGTGTCCTTCCCCCAGGGGGTGCCCGTCTATAGCAGTGATGGCTAGGGAAGAATTACAGGAGGTTAGAGGAATGGAGTGGGTTGTGGCAAACGTGTGATCTATAAAGTTGTCAGCGGCTTCTGAATCAACCATGGCTCTGGAAGTTGAGATCTCAATTTCATCACATCTTAAATAAACAGGTACACTCAGAATGTCATTGGAAGTCATGAACACGGTGGTTGCACTCACCGGAAGGGTCTTGGGCGGAGGTTTGTTGGGACACAGGATTTTCGTATGACCCGAAAGACCGCAATACAGGCACAGGTGGTTTCTCCGTCTTCGTTCACGTTCCTCGGGGGTTAGTCGGGCTCTGCCCAGTTGCATTGGTTCAGTGGGACTCTCAGGGGATACAGGACTGGGAGTGACAGAACACAGGGGATTACGGGTGCGAAGCAAATTGTCTAACCTGATTGAGAGTTCAATGAGCTGGTCCAACGATTTCCCATCATCGCGACATGCCATCTCTTTTTGCAGTTCAGGGTTTAGAGCTTTCCTGTAGAGGGTCTTAAGAGGATCATCAGCCCAGCCAGTTTGCGGAAATGTAGAGCGAATTCGGCTGCAGGTTGATCTCTCTGTTGAACACACAAAAGCTCCTCACCAGCATTACGACCACCCTCAGGATGATCGAATACAGTGCAAAAACCTTTGAGAAAGTCATTAAATGAAGGAAATATCGGGGTGCTGTCTGGCCAAACTGCAGTAGCCCAGTCTAATGCTTTTCCCGTGAGCAGGGAACATACAAAAGCAATTTTACTGTTTTCATCCTTAAACAGATGGGGCTGTTGGGCGATAAATAGTTTGCACTGGAGTAAAAAGCCTTTGTACTTAGCTGGGTTACCTGAGAATTTATCGAGGAATGCCAAACGAACCTCGGAAACAGTCTGGGTCTGTGTAACAAAGGGTTGACTTGGAGAGTAAAGGCGGTGAGTTGCGCTGTGGAAGCAGCTTGCAGGTTTTGCAGTGATTTCACCAATTCATCTGCAAGTTGGGTTAAATGAGACAACTGTTGCTGATGTGTGGTTAATACCTGAGCTTGAGCTGTGACTTCGTGGGACAAGACCTGCATGGCTGCGGTATCCATGTTGGGCGAAGACTTCTGTAACGTGGAGACTGACACGGAGGGATCCATTTTGCAGTATTTATTAGACAAAGTCAAACACAAACATCCAACACGCACTAAAGTGCGAACACACATCAACAGTAATCAATAAAGGTCGTGGGGCTGGTGGCTGACAGACACAGAGTGATTTACCAGGCATAGATCAGTGGCAGGCGGCGTGGTTCAGAGTCCTTATGACAGGCGTGGGTCGAGGGCAGGCAGCGTGGTTTAGAGTCCGTGTAACAAGCAAGGGTAGTGGGCAGGCAGAAGGCAACTCAGAGTCAGAAACAGTCCGGGGTAATGCACAGGAGATCAGGCAGGAAAGAACGTTCAGTAATGCTGGCCGGGGCTAAACAAGACTTCGCAATGAACTGGTGTTTGAGTGTGGCTTATAAAGGGAGCGTGGGTCGTTAACTGGATTCAGTTCAGGTGTGTGCTCAATCAGTCTAGGTGGATGATGTAATGCTAGAAGTCCGGGGATGGCGGCCTCTGCTGGCCAGCGAGGGGAATGACTGGGACCGAGTCGGTGACAATAGTCTTATGCAAAAATGTGTCACTTAATGCTGATTAATTACGATACACAAAATTGATTTGAGTGCAACCAATCATGAAAAAGGATATTTAAGATAGCTCACTTGTAGTTGTGCTTCTCCTTAGTGTGAACCTGAAAGTAGTAACATAAGAACCTCAAAAGAACTTCATGATGACCTAAAAACTAGGATAATACATCAACATAAAATTGAAGAAGGATGCAAAAAGCTATCACAAAGTGTAAAGTTTCCATCTCCACAGGCAGAAATATAGTTAGAAAATGGAAGGCCACAGAAACAGTTCTTGTAAAGGAAAGATGTGGTTGATCAAGACAAATATCTGAAAGGCAAAGGTGAAGAATGGTAAGAATGGTCACAGACAGACCACAGACCACCTCCAGTAAGCTCCAGGAACATCTTGCTGCTGATAATGTCGTTGTACATTGTTCCACAGTGCTGCACACTCTTCACAAAAACAGCTCAATGGAAGGTGATGCAGAAGACGCCTTTTCTGCATTCTGCCAATGAGAAGAGTTGTGTAAGGTATTCAAAAGCTTATCTGGAGAAGTCTGAATCATTTTGGAAAAATATATTGAGAACAAATGCCACAACCATAGTTGCTTTGCATAATGGAAAAACAAAACCGCATTCCAGGAAAAGAACTGGCTGCCTATTGTAAATATGGTGGGGGCTCCATCATGCTGTGCAGATGTATGGCTAGCACAGGTATTGGAAACCTGTCAGTTGAAGTTGGTTTCGCCGGTTTCCACCCACTATCAGCAGATTTTGAAGAACAATGTTCAGGAAGTTATGACAGGGTTGTATGTTTCAGCAGGACAGTGACCCAAAGCACAGTTCCATATCTACCAAGGAATTCATGCTCAGACATGATAGTGTTCTAGAATGGCCATCCCAATCCCCAGACAAGAATATCATTGAAAATCTATGGGTTGATTTGAAAATGGCCGTTTATGTTTAATAATATTTAAAAAGTATGGTCTTGTATTTTGTGGCAATAGTATTTAATTTGTGTTCATTATTAATTTTACACACAATTTTAGTTTTGCATTGTATAAAAAATAAACCAAAAGAAAAAGTCTTTATAAGCAATAAAAATCTGCTAATAAGACCGGGTAATGCCAGCAAGTCATTTACAGTACTTCAGTTGTCCTTTGTTTGTCTTATTAGAGATTGTCATTTTATTATCACATGCAAATTTTAATTGGAAGACAAATCTCATTTATGGCTGGAAAATGGGGAATAACAGAAAAGCCCTTATAAAGTGAGGACACTACACATTTTTGCTCAGTATGGAACATGCAAATGAGGTCAGAATATAAATAGCAGTGGCATCCTCACTGTCCCTTTTCCACATAATTATGAGGACAGACGCAAAGCTTGTTTAGTGGCAACCGTCCTAATGAACCGCAAAGCCTCTTAAACAAGAATTAAGAGTCCAGAGACGTTGTAACCTTTATCTGTTAAAAAGAATGAACTACAATATTTCAATGTTGATTTTGACAATGAAAATAAATTGAATTGAAACTGTAATATCGTTCTTGTTGTTGAGGGAAGAAGAAGACAGGGTTAGCGATTCAGATAATTGTTTTTATTGTAATTCTTTTTAAACACAACACGTGTAGCTGTGTGTGTGTATGTGTGTGTGTGTCTGTGCTCTCTTCTCCTCAGCTGCTCCTTCTTTTCTCATTAAAGCTGCAGTCACGCTGGGATTTTCCTTCCATAGACTTCCCTTCATACGCACGCGAATGCGTCAGACGGGAAACACAGGGTCATGCATTAAGTTTTGCAGGTTGCTGCGGTGCAAAGTTCAAGCTTGGTGAACTCTGACCTGCAAAATTGCATCGCTTGACTGCGTAAGACCAACCGAGGATCAAAACATGACCTCTCTAGACAGATATTTAAAACATGGAGCAATCGCTCACTTTTTTTAATGTCTAATAATCTTGTTTATTCCCACCCCTTTTCGCAGCGCAGCACAACAGAATTTCAGTATCAAACTCTAGTGTGACCGCAGCTTAAGAAGGGTGTCTCTCTGGCCCAATCACTGGAATAAACAGGTATTATTTATTATTTCTGATCAGCCTGCTGAAACGATTGTTTAATTTCAGCTTGTTTTTTCAAGATGATGTTGACACTATGGCTAGGTGTTGATAGTTTTGCCATAGAATAGAAAAATCAAAGGGCTAAATAGCTCGTAATAGTTTAACATGTTATATTAAAATAATAGCAATGTGTATTTATATATTTCATGACACTTAAGTAGTAGCATAACACTCAAAACACTCAAGTAGTAGGTCACTGCCAGATTGATAATCTCTCTCCGGTTGATCCAAACCTGTATACGTTTCTTTGTCCAGTTGAAGGTAAAATAAGATATTTTGAAAAATGTTGCTATGTGAACAGTAGGAAAAGTAAAACACAATGGAAGTCAGTGGTGCCCAGATGAACTACTCTTCAAAAAGCTAAGTTTTATCTAAAACACATACTGTAAGCATATATTTCATTTATATTATGTTGGTTTTTAAACACAGCTGTTTACAAAAGAAATAGTGTAGTTCAAAAAAGTGCTCAATTGTTTTTCAAAATAACTTTTTCCCACTAAACTCTATGCCAAGGATACTCTATTGACCTTATCCAGGGTTATTGTGGATTCCAATTAGCCAGCCCTGGCTTTTCAGGTGAACTGTCATGTCCTACCTACCTTTAAGATTTTCCTTGTCTAAAATCAATAATATACACTGCCTGATTGAGATTCAATTTTAAGTGAGTCACACACCAGTCACCGTGCTGTGCCTATAAAATATAAACTCAGCATTTATAGATGTATAAACAATGCTTGGTTCTCAGTTGCTGTCCTACAACATCTTTTGATCTCGTTTTGCAGCTGAATAACTAAACAATTGTTTAGTCCTATTTAACTGATTATACAAAGACATATGGTACAGGTGAATTGGGTAGGCTAAATTATCCGTAGTGTATGAGTGTAAATGAGTGTGTATGGATGTTTCCCAGAGATGGATTGCAGCTAGAAGGGCATCCGCTGCGTAAAACATATACTGGATAAGTTGGCGGTTCATTTCAATGTGGCGACCCCTGGTTAATAAAGCCATGATGGGTAAGGGCCAATCAGTGGTGGAAAGAGAACTGAAAACTCATACTCAAGTAAAAGTACCATTACTTGCCTAAGAATGTGGTGCAAGTAGAGTAAAAATATCTGTTCTAAATATTACTCAAAGTTTGAGTAAATAGTAGCCCTTTCAAAAGTAGTCAAGAGTAGTGAGTATTAGGCTTTAAAAAGCTGATGCATTTACATGTCATTTGTGGATGTGTGTAAACGTAACATTCTGTAGTGCATCTAGTTATTGCCCAATAGGCACACAGCGTCATAAGATGTTAACATTAAGTTAGATTCAGGTCGTGATGTCAGGTGACCAAAATTCTATGTCTACTCAGCATCTAAGGACAATGTTATTTTGATGTCCAATAACGATGTCAAATGATGTTGATATTTGATTGAGTTTAGGTTGTTAGACAATGACCAAAATTCAACATCGAACTAACATCTTAAACCAACATCATATTGACGTCAAATACTGCTATTTATTCATCAGGGATGGCAACTAAAATCCAACATCTGATAGATGTCATAGTGGTATTGTCCACACAACGTCAAGCTATATAACATTATTAGACACTGATATTTGGTTGGTTTTAGGTTTTTTATTTCCAAACAAAATGCAACATCCCCTCTACATTGGGGTGCAACGTCAATCTGTTGTCATGCTGACCTCCAGTGCCTGCTGGGTGTTTAAGACCATTTCATTCATCATACAGTAAACATCCGCCATCTTCTCAACAGTCACATGCAGTCTAAACAGTCTCTCAGTTATTGTATGTAATGATTTTGAACATCTTCTTATACACTTTTAATCCTTCCAAACAGTTTGCTGCATTTAAAAATTGCCCATGTCTTGAGGTAGTTCATTATGATGCGATTTACCTTCTATGTGTGATAACTGATTAACTGGACAGGAATAATAGGACTGAAAAATAAGTAGTAACTGCAGGTGAAAGGAGTAGTGGAGTAAAAGTACCGATTTGGCACTAAAAATGTACTCAAGGGAAAGTGAAAGAACACATTTTTAAAACTACTTAATAAATTACAATTCTTGAGAAAAACTTCTCAATTACAGTAATTTGCGTATTTGTAATTATACTTTACACCACTGGGGCTAATAGAGGGAATTTGGTCAAAACAGCAGGATTACACTCCTACTCTTTACAAAGAGTGCCATGGGATTTTTAATGGCCACAGTAAGTAGGGGTTTAACGCCACATTGGAAAGACGATGCTCACTGACAGTATGATGTCCCCTTCACTATACTGGGGTGTCAGGACTCACACAGACCACAGGTTGAGTGCCCCCTGCTGGCCTCACTAACACCACTTCCAACAGCAACCTAGTTTTTCCATGTGGCCTCCCATCCAAGCACAGACCAAACTGACCCTGCTTAGCTTAAGTGAGTAAGCAGTCTTGGGCTACATGGTGATATGCCTTTGGTAAGATGGTAATCTCAAACCAGATTTCACTTGCCAGTTCAAAAACTGTATTTTATTTATTTTTATCATATTAGTTTTTGAAAGTGAATGAGAAAAAAATCCCAATAACAAAGTTGACATTTACTTAATCTACTATTGATGTATATTAGACATTTCATACAAATAAATGAGAAAAATAATGACATGTCTCAACCTGAAATGACAAATAAAACAATTTCATGCAAAAGTTTAATAAACATGGCAGAACACACAAGTTTGACTCAATTATTTAATGATAATTGAAGCTGAATGTGTCAAGGCTCTGCCACTTTGGTCTTGTTTATTCTTGTTTTGAGGTCCAGACACCTATCCTGTCATGTCATGAATGACATGCTCTGCTCGAGTTTTCTTGGGCCAGCATTCATTTCTCCTGTCTTTGTCTTTTTATTGAGCATGTGATCTTGGGTGGGTTCGGGTCATGCTTTCTCTCATCCTTGTTTATGTCATTTGACTGTGGAATGTTGTTCTTTCTCATCACTTCTGTCAAGTTAATTGGTTTGAGTTTCAGTTTGAGATCCGAACATGCATGCCACAAATATGAGCACATGGTAAGTGTTTTTATGTGCATGTGAAATTATTTGTAAAAATATTGAACACCAATTCTTGTCTACTATTGAAAATCTGTTTTGATCCACTTCAGATCTGGACTCCTGTACACACATATATAAAACAACAGAAATGTACATATTTGTAGTTCCAGTATTTATTTAATAACATTATAAAAAATGTTGCATTTTATAAATTTGAAATCCAAACTTGCATGTCATATATGCAATTTGCATAAATTGACATTTACTTAATTTGCATACATTGCCATATACAGTACCCAATTTAATTTCTGGTGAAAATGTGGTGAGTTGCATACAGTACAGCAATTTTAAGGGAAAATATCTATCTAAAGATATTTTAAAGGTTTTATTAAAGACTTTGACAGTAGGTTGGTCCATCAACATCTGATGGCAGTGAATCGGCTTGTTACAGCTAGTCTGATATACCTTTA
Source organism: Danio rerio (assembly GCF_052040795.2). Taxonomy (NCBI): domain Eukaryota; kingdom Metazoa; phylum Chordata; class Actinopteri; order Cypriniformes; family Danionidae; genus Danio; species Danio rerio. The sequence goes on along the minus strand of NC_141025.1, from coordinate 64,391,826 downwards.
ATGTTGTTGTTGTTGTTTTTTTTTTTTTTTTGTGAATGCATCCTTATGTATGACCACTGTGTAAATATTAAGTACAGTTTCGAGCTTCTTGCAACATGATGGAGCAGACCCAACAGAGATGCCTGAAGAAACCCAGAGGCTTATTTGCTGTCAAGCTGAAAATGAGCAGTGTTTATCCAAATACAACGTTAATGTGCTTGTGTTTTTTGGATTGACTATAGTATCTCATGTGACAGATGAATGGTGTGCAGTGCAGATCACTGGAGAACTACACGACTGACAATTTCATGAACTAGAACTCCCATCATTCACCTCACATAAACATCAGTTCCTGATTCCACCTGATTACACACAGCTCATGACGGACTAAACATTAATTCATTGATTCATTCATTTTCTTGTCGGCTTAGTCCCTTTATTAATCCGGGGTCGCCACAGCGGAATGAACCGCTATGGACTAAACAGATGAATCATTAAAACAGTACTGTGAAGAACTTAATCCTTACAGCTGGGAATGACAGTACTGGTGCATACACACACGCAAGCACACTGTCACTTAACTTAGTACAAATTTCACTGTCATTGGAGATTGAGAACACCATATCCTGATGACATATGGACACTTCCACACACTTCATAAATTTCTCCTGATACACCACACATACATTATTGTTTATTGTTTTGGCTTCTTTTTAATGTGTGGGAGTGGTCGCACTTCCACTTTGTGCCAGCCAAACTGAGCGAGTAATCAGCACATGCTTAAGACGTAACTGTCATGCCATGACGGCACAAGACGTACAAAGTCCGACCAAACCAATGTTGTTCTGTGGGGGTGGGGAGGTGCATAAAGACATAAAGATTTATGTCTGTGGGTGAAGACAGACAGGAACTGTTTAGATTTGTGTTTTCATGTATGTTTTGATTTATAGTTTAGATATGAAGAGTTTGGTTACAAAATGCGATAAACGGAAATCACTGTTTAGATGTACCTTTATCTATGTGTGAATTACTGCCATTAATAACATTTAAGAATGTACATTTTAGGCCTTGTACAAAATGTACTTTTTCACAAAAAGCAATATCCACCAGACCAGTTTCTTTACAAAGTGAGCTATAACGGATATAGATTGTTCAGGATGCTGCGCGAGCTTAGCATCCCTTGGGAAGAGAGTTATTGTGGGTGAAGTGCTCAGAGTTTGCTCAGTAATGAGAAAAATGTTGGTCTGCGTCTAGCCAACAAACTATTATATGAAGATGTAGCCTACAACTTTACAAAAATGTATAAAAATGCTACAAAAGTGGACCAATATAAAATGATCCTGCGTCTGTCAGTATCCGCTAATGTCAAGAAGAAGGCCAGGGGTTACAGTAAAATACTGCCTTTTTCCCTGCGCTCCTCCCCATCACAAGATACCTGTCTGCAAGGCTACATTTCTAAGTGTCCTTTGTAAGATTGTTCTTTAAATAATTTCTGTGAATACTGAAATAGAGGATGATCACTTGCGCTAAAAGCTGTTGTGATGCACGCGACTGTTTAAAATTCTTGCGTGCTCCCTTTTTCTCTCGTAAAAGGGAGACTGGAAACGCAACTATAGCCACAGTGGCTGGTCAGGCCCTGATGACGATGATGATTATTATTATTATTATTATTATTATTATTATTATTATTATTATTATTACAGTTAAATAATTCATTAAATATGACGGGCGAGGCGATCTTGTGTCGCAGACTCTGTGCAACAGATGCAAAAACTGTGACACCGCGGCTCCGCCCCCTCTGATCATACAGGTTTTGTTTACAGCAGCGATGTGGAGCCTCTACTCTTTCTGTAACAAGCTACAAAATTGTTTATCTAACTAATTTAATCTTGCTTATCAAACTAAACATTGATTCGCTAGCTTTTCTAAATGGTTTTACAGTTGTAGAATATAGCCTAAGGTGGATATATAGTGTTTTGCTAAAAAAAAAATAAATAAATAAATTGTGCACGTTCTGGCCAAAACTAACTCAGAATCTTGTTGTTATTATTCAATCTTTGAATATACTATTCCAAATATTCATGATGATCATTTTAACCAATTTAAGATTTAAGATAAATATGTTGCATTTTGACACGTTTTTTGACTGATTTATGAAATAATTATGGACATAAAGTTAAATAAAAAATATCCTGGATTTGAAAATATTTTGTTCCTGGCCTTAACTGAGCTCAAGTGATAGTTGAATGTATGAAAACTGTGAATGAACTTGACTTTTGTTGTCTTAAATAATAATGTCAAATAACCAACATTTCTCATAATGGATTTATCTCTTTTTGCAAAGAAATTCTTCATATTTGGATTTTTGGCAGCATGGTGGCACAATGGGTAATGCTGTCTCCTCACAGCAAGAGGGTCACTGATTCGAGCCTCAGCTGGGTCAGTTGGCATTTATGTGTGGAGTTTGCATGTTCTCCTTGTGTTTGCTTGGGTTTCCTTGCCTTGTTGTATTTTGACCTTTGCTTTGTTTTACTGTTTACGTTGTTTTGCTGCCTGTGCCTACAATATGCCTGTACTGTAACAACCCTTTTGAATTATCTGCATGCTCCTGTCTGTCACTGTTTTGACCTTTGCCTTCCTAACAATTCTCTTAATAAACTGCACCTGGACCTTCAGTTCCATTGAACCCCAACTTCTTATTTTTTACCAACTTATAATATTGTTTGTTCTTACCTTCCACACTGTTTCAAGGTTCAAGGGGAAGGTGTAGGAATTGGGTTATAAAATAGAATTGGAACTTAAACAATAGAATTGGGACCTAAATTACTGACCCAGAAAATATATGGATTTTAAGCTACTAATAATGTCAAAAGAAAAAGTTGTGGCAAAAGTATTTGAGGCTGAGATCAAAAGCCAGCAATACAAGTGTGGAAAATTTAAAGAAAAATTGAGACAAAAATTATTATTAATTACATTTAACATATACAGTCTGTTTATTAACAAATAGTTTTACAGTTTATTTATAAATTAAACATTTACAGTAATATCTATGACCTGTTGTGGAACATAAATCAAACAATAGAGTCTTTCAGAGAGTAAAAATGTGAAATCTGCCAATTGAATGATAAATGCTTCAGGTCATAGAAAGTCCACTAACAAGAAATGGTCTTGCAGGACTGGATAATTCACCACTTTTGAAGAACTGTATGACCTCCATATCCTCCAGGAGATCACACTTATGTCAAATGTAAAGACCAAATGCTTAAATTTAATGGAGCACTGGAGAGGATCGATGACCTGTATGGTAACAGCAAAAACACTGTGACATTTACTAAATGACATTTCAATGACTCTAAAAATGTTTCATGACACCGAGGTGTGAGGCAAGAGATTTTTTTTCCTAGAAAAAAAAAATAACTGTTAAACGTAAAATGTAATATTTTGTAACTAGCATACATTTTAAAATCTTAGTCCATGCAGTATTCATTTTCACTATATTAAAAAAGGGAAGACATGGTACAGTTATCATTCATTCATTTACTTACTTGTTGGCTTAGTCCCTTTATTGATTCGGGGTTGCCACAGCAGAATGAACCGCCAACTTATACGGCATGTTTTTATGCAACGGATGCCTTTCCAGCCACAACCCATCTCTACCCAATTCACCTGTATCACATGTCTTTGGACTGTGGGGGAAACTGGAGCACCCATAGGAAACCCATGCGAACGCAGGGAGAACATGCAAGCTCCACACAGAAATGCCTGAGCCGAGGTTCGAACCAGCGACCCAGCAACCTTCTTGCTATGAGGCGACAGCACTACCTACTGCGCCACTGCTTTGCCCTGGAAAGATCCCTTCCAGTGGTAATAAAAATATATACTGATTACAATATAATCTGCCATTACTTACTTTATGCATGCTGACCACACCAGTTGTTGTTGTTTTTTTTTTTAAGATTTTAAGAATTGTATTATATTGTATCAGCTTTGAAAATTTTCTATGATTTGCTCTTATTGCTAAAACTGTATGCATGTATTTTTATTTATTTATTTTTTTTGGAACACCCACTGCTCACTGACAAAGGTCCAGAAATTGTCCAATACATGAGCTCATTTATCTTATTTTGACTGCTATGCCATCATTAATAGTGAAAATAACCCATAGAAAAAAGCTTTAAGACCAAGCGGAATCCTGGTGTGACTTTAGTTAAACAGTTTTGGCTGTTGAGTTAAACAATTCTTTTTTAAAAGTTCAACATCCAGCTGTGCAAAAAACATCTGACATAAGCAAAGTCATCTTTCGCTATTGCATTGCTTTACTGTTTTTAAAAAGAGAAAACATTTGGCAAGTATCTTTTATTCTATAAATCTTGGACCTTATTCTTGAAAGAAAACATGATCAATAAAAGATGTGAAGGACTTTTACAAGAGAGGCTAGAAAAAATTCAGTAGCTCTAAATTATATATTTATATATATATATATATATATATATATATATATATATATATATATATATATATATATATATATATATATATATATATATATATAATAGTGTGCTGACCAGTTAGTTGTTTGCTTAATAAATGACACTACAGTTTTTGGCCAAAACAGACTGCCATGATTCACTGCATTATTAAATCTAAACTTTTTAATAGTACGTTAAATAATGGTCAAGTTGTTCTTGTCTAGACATCACCTTCATCCCCCACTGTAATTTTTATTTTAATTATTTTGTCTTTAAACTGGAAAAGATAAGCAAAGATATGCAAATATCCTATGCATGGTCATCTGCATATATTTGAATATTAATTACAAATTACGTGTGACATTTACCCAATGTGCTGCATAGGAGTACAAGGTTAAATCTGATTTTTTTATTATTATTATTATTGTTTTTATAAAAGTGCATAATTTAACAGATAAGTGTTGCCCATATGATCCTAGCTCAAGAACAGTGACGCATACAGCAGCAGGACCGGAATATGTAAGGGCTAGGTGGGGCAAATCAAATAGTCTACATAAGCAGTTATCAAATATCCATCGTTGCAGAGTATCTATCTCTGGCAAACACACTCAGTTATGCTTTACAGACAGTGTAACTGAACCATTTAGAATTTTTATGAATGTTTGCTTTGCCCATTTTATGAAAGCGGCAGTAATACTATGGAAAAATGAAATATTGGTGCTGGCTTTCATCAGACAATATATCTGATGCAATAAATGAATAAATAAAATAAGGATGCTAGCTTTCAGTAGCTCAGGAGACCACAATAAGATATTTTGGATATTAGAAGCATGGGTATTAAAGATATTATATCATTAGAAATTTCTTGTCAGCTAAAATTCAAAAGAAACTTTTTAAAAGGTAAACCTCTATTCAAAGTATTAATTGTAAAGCATTGCAAATGTTGTTTTGTTTTGCTGATTTTTCCAGCCTATTTAAACTTTAAAGTTCATATTATGTCATTACTTAGTTTTGTGTACTATCAGGCCTATTTTAGACTAATCAAATATAATTCAAATGGTGTACAATTAGATAATATTAATTAGTAAATAATTTACAACAACATACATACATACATCATACATACATGCATACATGCGTACATACATGTGTGTGTGTGTGTGTGTGTGTGTGTGTGTGTGTGTATATATATATATATATATTTATAGTATATATAAGTATATATACTTTTGTGAGGTGAATGAATTAAAAGGGGGCCTTTGGATTTGTTGTAGCCTAATTTGTTCTTAATCCGGCCCTGTATAACAGTATTTTGTTTGAAACCATCCACCTATAGGTTAACATGGAGCCAATGCAGGCAGAAGCTGTAACTTTCCATAACCTCACCAGAAGCTAAAATTCACCCTTAAATTCACATCTTAACCACAGTAACTTACCTGCGGATATGTTTTATGTTAGAAGATATTCAAAATTTAGGGTGGAATTTTAAAACGATGTGCTGTCACAAAGTGTGTGTGTGGGATAGGGTGGAATACTGTATGTGTGTCTGTGCGTGTGCCTGTCAAAACTAACTGGTTAAACAACTAAGACGTGATCCACTCCCACTGAGGCAGTGATTTGCAAGAAAAAATATTTCATGGCGCAATCTTTAATTTGTAATGAATGCACCATTGCATTTTACAAGGTCAGCTCACAAAGTGAAGATTCAACATAGCCTTTGACAAGTTTGAAGAAATAATTGACCTGACATTCTTAAAAGTTCAAAAGTGTTTGTAGCTATTGTTAAACCCAGTGACTAAAATGATGTGTGACTTATGCATATATTTGCATATGCTTAATACAGTCCCATTCAAAGGTTTGGTGTCTGTAATATTAAGAAAAGAAAAAGAAGAGTTCTTTATAAAAGCCTCTTTTGGTAAAAGAATGCTGAGCAAATTTGTTTGAAATACAGTAAAAAAATTATTATTGTGAAGTTTATTTACTACATTCACATTTAGATTAAGTTAATGAATCAGTTATTTAATTAAAAATGTTCAAGGCTTTAATTTATTAGTGTTAAAATTTAAAAATGATCAATTTGTTTGAATTAAATGAATTTTTCTCAGTCGCCCTGGTACATTTCTCAGATCAGAAATAATATTTGCAAAACAGTAAGTTCATTCATTCATTATTTTTTCTTCTGCTTAGTCCCTTATTTATCAGGGGTCACCACAACATGATGAACTATTCCAGCATATGTTTTTCCCAGCGAATGCCATTCTAGCTACAACTCTCACACTCTTTCTCTTACACACATACACACACACACACACACACACACACACACACACCACACACACACACACACACACACACACACTACAGCCAATTTAGTTTGGCCAGGGATGGACAAAAATACATTGCAATATATTTTTAAATAAAATACCAAATACCTCAGTTTTACATGTATCAAAACAGACTACAAAATACATTAGACAGGACAAGTATCAAAATAAAATATTGTATTTTGTACAATATTTTGTATTTTGAAAAAACTATAAAATACTTTTGCAAGGGAGCATGAAACTTCTTAGCAATCCTAGGCCTAACAATAGGCCTATTCAATCGCCTCACCATTAAACTGACCTTCTCTTTCATTTTAGCAAATATTTTGAACAGATTTCACATGGAATGTCCTGTGTTGAAGATGATCTCTTAATCACTGTAAAAACCATGAGTTGTAATAGTACTACTTAAATCTCCCGATTTAGTAATTTTCATAAATCATGTTTTTTGCAATTGTACTCTTTAATGCACTACATTAAACATGATATCTCTAACAAAAGGAGTTATCTGTTTTTAAACTCTTTATATACATCCTGCTGCTGCATTTTTTGGTCAGTCTGTATAGACTGCAATACTATTAAATATTTGTGTCTCGTATCTCTTTATTAACTGTACATAATCTGCAGATCATCTACTGGCATTTGAAACAGCCAATGAACTATTGTAGGAATCGCCACTGTGGGACTTATTTGTAGTTTGTTTGTTGTTTCTAAGCATCACATCAGCAATCCATATAAAATTACTATTATTTTTACAGTAAACTCATTCTGTCAAGATTTTTTACAGTTCTTCTTTCACTGGAAGAGTCTCAGTTTACCCCCTTAGTTACCACCAGTACACAATCTTTACTTCTTTTATATATCTGAACTTCCTCTGCAATTCCACCTGCAGCACTGAGACTGAGAATGATTATTTGCTGAAGACTCCACATCTTGTTCTTAAATACTGATATTTTATTCCATCACATTTCTTAAACAAAGATGCTGATGGCGAATTGTACACTAAACTGCAATTATATATTACTGGTATCTGCAGTATACTATTTTCAACTATTGTTGAATTTTGTTGCCATTTGTCAGTTATTTTCATTATGTGTGTTGCTGTCACATCCCTGGCTCTTTCCTGCTCCTCCAATCACCATTCTCCCTCACCATCACGTTCCCTCAGCTCCAATCATCGCTCCCCATCTTCTGCCACCTCTCATCACACCCAAACACTCTCACCTGAATACTGATAGGACACACCTGCACCAGCAATCACCATTCCCCTATAAAGCCTCCTCGATTCCAATTATTCAGTTTATGTCAGATGGCTCACCTTACCTTTTCCTTGGCTCGCCTTCTGTGAATGTTTCCCTTCTCCTAAGTAGTGGTGGGCAATGCGAGGCTTCGTGAAACACTGAAACTATCGAAGCAAATGTGTTGAAGCTTCGAAACATTTTGAAACACCACTCTACGGTGACACCTAGTGGTCATTTTATTTGTATTTTACTGAAACAGCTTCAGCAAAGAACAATTGAGCAAATTGAGGTATCAAACCCCACTTTGTAGCTTTGAATCATCAAATGGTTTAGTCGAGCGGTTAGAGTTTGTGACTACCATGCAGGAATAATGGGTTTGAATCCAGACTGACACAATTGTTTTGAAATGCTTTAATACCAGTCGGTAATGCTTTGTTATTGTATCGTTTTGTTTCAACATTGCTCTGACATTCGAATAAACACCTTGTAAATAAATTTGTATTGTTTTGTTCATAAAACAGGGTTGTTTCTAGATCAGATACAGTTGTGGCCAGAAGTTAACAATAATTATTTATATTATTAATTAAATTTCCCATTGTATTTTATTAATGTCTATCCAAAACCTAAACCCATCACAGTACTGTAAAATATTAATTGTTTTACAGTGTTACAAAAATGATGCTAAATTGATGGCATATCCGCAGCTGTATCCTATCTAGGCTACACCATACAACAGTTACATGATTAAAATACATAAAATCATGATTTTGGAGTATTTGTACTAGTCGAGATTCGAACCCAAAATAAATTTAAAATACAGTACCATAGTGCACACGCACGGTCCACTAGGCCATACTAGACAGAGTCATAATAAAGATCATGCCAGTCAAATGCAGATTCTCCGGGTCTTGAAACGCCTCTGAAATGATCGATGCTTTGAATCGCTTTTGTCACGTAACCAAGTGTTTCGAAACACTTTAGTCATGTGACCTGGGTGTTTCAGGTCATGCTTCAGTGCAGTGTTTCGAAACACTTGTGCTTCGGGATCTCGACACTGTGTCGAAACGTCAGTTTTACGTCAGCCATCCCTACTCCTAAGGACGTTTCTCCTAAACCTTTGGATGCTCAAGCTGTGAATTAGAAAAAGTGACTTTATACTCTGGTGATTGCATGTCCTTGTTTACACTGAGCATGTTACATGTCTGCTCTTCATTCTAGAATATCAGTTCCCTGCCATTCCTTCTGCACTTTCCACATTGTTTTGACTAAATTGATGAAAAGAGTTAACCACCCTTGTGTGACTGAGTTGCATGATTTCCATCCCGACTCCAACCATTTATCACCTTCTTAATCAATCAATCAATCAATCTCAAGCCTAGGCATAGGCAAAAATACAAGACACTAAAGTATTTTGATACAAAATATTAACCCATTTTCATGAAATCTGTCAAATAAAAATTACTATTTTGTATTTGAAATGCGTATTTGAAATACATGGTTCATAAATACTGCCCATACCTGTATACCATGTTTTTGGACTGTGGGGGAAACCAAATATGAATGTGGGGGTGATTTCAAATATGAAATTTAATCTTTAGCTTGGCAAACAGAGAGGTATTTCGAAGATGGATGTAACAAGCTTCAACTTTGACAAGCATCAACAATTTAAAAAAAAAATAAAATCAAGTAAAAACCTGTACAACAGCAACAATCACACCATGTACACTCAGCTTGACTTTAATGAAGTCTGTTCTTGATCATAGTTCTTAAGCCCTATTTGGTTCAATTTGATCAACATTATCCAGCAGGCCAAAAAACTTTTTGAGGATATGATGCCATGATTGGCCCCCAATCAAGGCTTGGAGTTGAGAGTGGAAAAGCAACGGGCTTCAGCAAGAACCAGCATGCTTGTCATTGTCCAGTCGAGGTCATTCTGTAAGCTACTCTATGGTCATTAATCTGGATGTCATACACCAGCTGAGCAACTGCCATAAATGATTGAGATGAATGTGAAATATAGCAGATTTCACCAGGTTGCCTCCTTTCATAACAATATCATAATGTTTACCATTTAGAGGAGAATCAACCAATTTTACAAATGGCTCAAATACTAGGATAGGAGGGAAAAAATTAAACTGAAGAGCTGGCATGTAAGCCACACATCATTCAGAGTCTTGCTTGACCTACATGTTCTCTACACACACAAACACATCTAATATTAGCAAGATATCAGCATGTAAGAGAGAAAGCAGGAAATTATTTACAGTTCTGCTACAGCTCATAAAACACATTCAAAACATCCCTGTTAATGAACAGCGGCATGTGACTAGATCAGTGATAAAAGGCTTTGCAATATTCAGATGATGTCTGTGTGCAGAAAGCAACAGTAGAGCCTGATTTACGATATTTACACACAATTTAATCTTACTTTGATAATGTTAACAACTTTAATCTCGTCTTTCAAAAGATGACATTTCACTGATTAACTTCACTGAAGTGGAAATTAGAAACAGAAATCATAGAGGACTATGAAAGTATATTCTAACCACTTTCACCAGCAGTGGCGTAGCGGACGGGCCCGCAGGGTCGTCGCGATTTTCAATAAACTGTTGGGAACAACTGCGGTCGGAACCAAAGTTCACACGTCTGTGTTCTCTGAACACCTCTCAAGCGGTGGACTACTTCATTCTGATTGCTTGCCGCCAATGTTGCCAACTTAGCGACTTTGTCACTAGATTTAGCGACTTTTTAAACCCCCTAACGACAAATCTAGCGACTTTTTTGTGTTATTGGAGATTTTTTTAGACTGTCATTTTTCCATACCGTACCGTCCCTACTCTTCTCTACGAGCTGCGTGTGATGCCGCCGGCCCCTCCCCCGCCTCACAGCACTGACAGGCGGCCCAGTCAGTCCGCGTACAGCAGCCTCTCCCACCTGCAGCCCTGAGAGCAGATCACCCCTCTGCGTACCGACGACAAATGATTTAGCACAGGCAGTGTGAAGGTATTTCCCTTGTACAGTCAAACCGATCTACTTCTCCTTTATTTTAACAATTTATTTGGACCGTTTATTCTTTTCTTATTCACAATCACAGATATTTTAGTGACAGTTTCTGAACTTGTCTGAGTTTATTTCATATGAGAGATTACTGCACATTCACTAACGTTACACATCTATAATGATATACTGTATTCAAACAGAAATAAATTTAGTTAAATAAACAAGCTTATATAAAGTTTAGTGCAATTATAAATACCCCTTTATTAACCATAGGCTGTTAAACAGAAACGGTAGAACGTGATGACGTCAGTGATATGCAAATTGACGTATGACGTATCTCCCCCCCCCCCCCCCCCCCCACCCTTCATCAGGGGGCCCCGTCAGCGATCCCTGCAGGGGGGCCTCCGCATTTTGCGCTACGCCACTGTTCACCAGCGAATTAGCATTTCGATTTTTTACAGTTATGATGAAATATTCAGATATCCATGTAGGAACGATAATAAAATCTATCATATTGTCATAATTATACAATAGTTATAGTAAACAACAGTTTTCTTGGTTGAGCATCAGAGTACTGAAAAAACATACTCGAGTAAAAGCACCATTACTTGCCCAAAAATGTAGTGCGAGTAAATTATCTGTTGTAAATATTACTCAAAATATAGGTAAAAAGTAGCCCTTTTAAAAGTAGAAGAGAGTATTGAGTATTGCGCTGTGAAAAGTTAATGTATTTACATCTAGTTTGTGCAGGGGTGTGTGAACATAACATTTTGTTGTGCATTAAGTGATCTTATATTCCTTCCTTCCAACTTTTCTTTCTTCCATTGTTTCTTCAGTCCTTCCTTCATTTGTTTGTTTGTTCCTTTCTTTATTCATTTTTTGTTCCTTCCTTAATTCCTCCCTTCATTCGTTTACTCATTTTTTTGTTGGTTCAGATTTTTGTTCCTTCCTTCCATTAGGTCCTTTGTTCACTCATTGATACATTCATTGGTTCCTTCCATCCTTCATTAGTTTGTCTAGTCCTTCCTTGAATCCTTCCTTTATTCAATTGTTCCTTCATTCGTTTCTTTCTTCATTCATTTGCTCATTTATTCGTTTGTTCATTCTTAGTTTTATTCCTTCCTTCATTAAGTTCTTTGTTCATTCATTCATTCATTCATTCATTCATTCATTCATTCATTCATTTGTTCCTTCCTTCCTTCCGCTTTCCTTAGTTTGTTCAGCCCATCCTTGAATCCTTCCTTCATTCATTTGTTCCTTCCTTCATTTATCTTATTCCTTCATTTATAGCTTTTGTTTTTTCCTTTATTAGGTCCTTTGTTCATTCTTTCATTAATTTGTTCATTCCTTCCTTAGTTTGTTCAGTCCTTTCTTGAAATCATCCTTTATTTATTTGTTTCTTCATTTCTTCGCTCATTCATATGTTCCTTCATATTTTTGTTCCTTCCTTCGTTAGGTCCTTTGTTTATTCATTCATTTATTCGTTCCTTCCTTCCTTACTTCCTTAGTTTGTTCAGTCCTTTCTTGAATCCTTCCTTCATTCATTTGGTCCTTCCTTCCATTCTTTGTTTGCTCCTTCCTTTATTCGGTTCTTCCATCCTTCTTTTGTTCAATTTAGTGATTGTTTAGGGCTGTTTGGTGATTTCAATCATCCTGCATTTGACATCCTTCATTTTTTCATCAGCGACAAGCAGTCTATAAAAATTCTCTGGGTCATTGCGTACAAAGAATTTGGACATTTTCTTGGACATTTTAATGCTTTTAAAATGTTTGCGATTTGATTGGACAGGAATTGCAGGGCTGATTTTTCTACTTTAGCCAATCCCCATTGACAAAAAACAAATAAGACTGCAGGTTGAAAGAAAATAGTAGAGGAAAAGTACTCAGCACTATAAATGTACTCAAGGGAAAGTAATAGTATAAATTTTTAAAACTACTCAGCAAATTACAATTCCTAAGAAAACTACTCATTTACAGTATTTTAGAGTATTTGTAATTTGTTACTTTACAGCCCTGCTGAGCATAGTCTGAAATCTCTTATAAAATAAATGTAGAGGAGAAGCAAGTGAACATATGGCCTTTTTCATTGTTGTCCTAACCACTTAGCCACCGTGCTGTCCCTTTGTACAGGGGCATGAAGAGTGGAGAACCTACAGTAGTAAACCAAAAACATAACAACCCAATGGTAAGTAAATGATCACAAAATTCTCATTTTCAAGGGATAGTTCACCCAAAAAAATTAAATGTACTTATCCTTTTGTGGTGAGATATAACACTCTATGGGTTTCTTTCTTCTGATAAACACAACCTAACTTATTTTAAAGATGTTGTAAACCAGCAGTCATTGACATCTATAGTAGGAAAAAGAAATTCTATGAAAGTAAATGGTTACAGGTTTCCAGCTTTCTTCAAAAAATCTTCTTTTGTGTTCAACAGAAACTCTAGCAGGTTTGGAATGAGAGAAAGGAGAGTAAATTATGACAGTATTTTCATTGAACTATCCCTTCAAAAACTGTACTATCAGTGTTTGCTAAACAAGCACAGGACTGAAAAGATGTGGACACAGCTATTTTGCATTGATCTTATTGAATATGCATTTGTTGTAGTTACCCAGTCAGACCAAAATTTTATGAGGGGGGAGTATTTAAATGAACCACCCAACCAGATTTACTAGCGTTTATGCTTCTCATATTATGTGTGTTTGCACTGAAGGAGTGGGTATCCTGATTGACGACCACTCCGGGAGGGATTGGCATATATGCTTTTTATGGTTTTATTATTATTAATAAAGTTCTGAATTAGTTTTTAACTGCCTAGATTACATGTTGACATTAGTGTCATCACTTTAGAGTAAAACCGGAATGGTTATGAATGATTGCTTTTTATGTATGCAAAGTTATTTGTTTTATTTTTTCAGGTCAAGAGGTCATTGGGACCTCAAAGTTAATTGAGTAAAGTGATTAAGTTACAATCTGTCTTTGTATTTATTTATAGCTGCAGCTGTTTTGCCCAGAGGCACTGCAGACATCAGAGATTGTGTTTTAAAAGATAAAAAAAAAATTCACAAATATTTATTGCAATGCCAGACGAACATATTGTTCGAACATAATGTTTTCCAAGCCATGTCATTTTAAATTTGCCTCAGGAATTAAAAGATGACTTGAGTCGTATAATACAAGCACAATCTTGGCTCTTGCAGACAGTGTTCTCTTTTCTCATTCTCTGTTCTCAGTAGCTACAGTACATTTCTATCCACCTATTTTTATGCGCATTTTGGATATGCGCATAATAAAAATTGGATGATGGAATTGCCAGGATGCACATAAATTTTGAAATGTGTATAAAAACCGTGTGCATAACTGAGTAAGATAAAGTTTTTATTTGATAAAAAAAGATGCGCACAAACTACGATGAAAGCCCTTTTACCAAACAAACTCCAGTGTGTGCATTAAAAAAAAGGTAATGTGATTTTGTTATAAGACATCATGTGATGATAAAAATGTGTGTGAATGGACAAACCAGCAAGCTGAGCACACTGTAAAGCATCTGAAATGTTGTTTTGGTGATTCTGAAATGCCTGAATTCAGTATTGCTGTTATTATATTATTTATTACCTCCAGAACTGTCAAGAGCGTCTAGAAATGACAATCATGCTGCCTCTTTGGACACGTCGGCCCTGGTCTCATGCCTTCAAATACCACCACACATTCATTGCGTGATGACATCGTCTTCTGAGGCGCAAGTAATTTATAAGGAAAGTGTCTCGATCACCAACGAACCAGCCTGTGCAGATCGCTGGTAAACACACAGTTTACTAATGGACTACAAGTCCGCCATTTATGGACTACAAATTTATTCATACACCACACACACACAACCGGTTTCTGATCCTGAATCATTACATTCACAAACCCGGAGGATCGTTACGTACTGATTACATGGTCTATTAAAACAGCTCAAACACACACATTGTGGCTGAGTATTGTTATCTGTTTTGTGACATTACAACATGTTTCCCTTAGTCTTGCTGAGTACTGATCTTTGCTTAGCCTTGTTTGTTAGTTAATTCATGTCTGCTGCCTGTCTTATAACCATCTGCCTGTTACTTTGACTATGATTCTGAATTGCCCTTATACATCTGTTTGCTCCTGTGTTGATCATTGATTGCCCGACCATCCTGTTAAAAAAAACCTGCATTTTATTGGATCCTCACCTCCGTTGTCAGTCTCATTTCCCTGTTACAGCAAGATTCACGCCGCTTCTCCAACTGCAGCAAATTCCAATTTAATGTTGATATTTGGCACCACTTAATCAGGAAGTGACCATTTTGTTCTCTTTGACTCATTGAACGTAAATGCTGCTTTATTCGCATGTCTATAATGCGGTATTTTAGCTTTGCGCATGAAGTTAATTCACATTTTTGAAAACAAAAATCTGATCTGTTCTCGTTGCACCTAACCTGTCAAAATCTGTTGTTAAAATCTACATCTCGAGTTTCCATTCAAGTAGTCAAAGAGAACAAATTGGTCACTTCCTGATTAACTGGCGCCAAATATCAACAGTAAAACCGGAATTTGCTGCGGTAGGAGAAACTGTCAATCTTTTCTTCATTTAAAAGACTAAATTTTCTTCATTCGCTCACGTTACACTAGCAGTCACATATAATCTTAACCAATGTACACAGTCTGAGCTGACAGGAGCCATGATAATTAGTTCACCTTTCAAATCTCGAGTCATTCGTTATTTACGTCATAGAATGACTCCAACCCGATGACTCAAGAGATGAACAGTTCAATTCTTTTTCCGGCTCTAAACGTGTATGATTGGCCCGTGATGAACGAGTGACTCAGACCCGATTGAGGACTCGAGAGGTGAATGCATCAAATCTTTTTCCGGCTCTAAACGCATATGACTGGCCCGTGATGAACGAGTGACTCAGACCCGATAGACGACTTGAGAGGTTAACGGATCAAATTTTTTTCTGGCTCTAAACGCATATAATTGGCCCATGATGAACAAGTGACTCAGACCCGATAGAGGACTCGAGAGGTGAATGGATCAATTCTTTTTCCGGCTCTAAATGCATATGATTGGTTTCTGCCTTTCCACGATGAACGATTCGAAATGTGATGAAGACTTGAAATAAACGATATCACTTACACAAATGTGCGCACGCGCGGATGAACGAAACACTCCCTGAGAGGACTCGTATTTCCCGAGTCATATTGAAGATTTGTTCAGAATGAATGAATTGTTCATGAACGACTCATCACTAATGCAAATACGTTTTTATGTGCGTTTCCAAAACTTATGCACATCTTGACATTTCCGTCAACCAATTTTTTGTGCATTTCCAAAATGTGCATTAAAATAGGTGGATGGAAACGTAGCTATTGTCACTTACATTAAGTTTGTTTACTTTATGAATACGCCTATTCTTTGGGCAATAAATTGTATTATGCCTGTTTATAGCAGATTGCTCACCCCTTAAAGCTTTGGCTCTGGTTATTTGTCATTAAGTTAATTTGCTCTGCACTTATTATGTTGACTGATATGTAATTGAGATGTTGAGTCGTTGTTTTTTAATTTGCGCATTATCTTTGTATCATCTGCAGACATTACAATGCTCATCATCGGTGTTTAGAAATTGTGCCGTCAAACAATTTTGCCCTGTTTGGTACTGTAAATTTGGCCCTAAATATTATACTTTAAGCAGAGTCCATTCATTGATTCATTCATTCATTCATTTTCTTGTCGGCTTAGCCCCTTTATTATTCCAGGGTCACAACAGCGGAATGAACCGCCAACTTATCCAGCACGTTTTTACGCAGCGGATGCCCTTCCAGCCACAACCCATCTCTGGGAAACATCCATCCACACACACACACACACACACACTCATACACTATGGATAATTTAGCCTACCCAATTCACCTGTACCGAATGTCTTTGGACTGTGTGGGAAACCGGAGCATCCGGAGGAAACCCACGCAAACACAGGCAGTACATGCAAACTCCACACAGAAATGCCAACTGACCCAGTCGAGGCTCGAACCTGCGACCCAGCGACCTTCTTGCTGTGAGGCTACAGCACTACCCACTGCGCCACTGCGTCACCTTAAGCCTTGAATCTTGCATGAATGTGATCCAGGAGTGGCATTTGCTGGTGCATGATTAAAAAGATGACTAGAATTGTGTTTACTTTCTGCTATTTTGACATTTAATTATGCATGAATTGCATCCTGGGAAGCCTGTTTGTGCAACTGTCACTTATTTCAAAGATTCTTCCTGACATGTCTTACAGAAAGGTATTTCAGTAGAAAGTATCTTCTAAAAATCACATGTTTGTGAATATTGTGTTTCTAAATGGTTTCAGCAATGTCTGCCAAACTTTTTGATTGCTTTTATT
This sequence comes from Danio rerio, assembly GCF_052040795.2. NCBI lineage: Eukaryota > Metazoa > Chordata > Actinopteri > Cypriniformes > Danionidae > Danio > Danio rerio. The sequence continues at coordinate 64,374,404 of NC_141025.1, read as the reverse complement.
TTGAAATTCTAGTCACAGAAAGGCAGTTACTCTGACAGCTGCTGCCCCGGTGCTTAATTATTATTCTTGCTGTCATGTGGTGTTTTGTGAAGGTTTTTATGCAGTTATAATTAGTTATTAAAAACATTTTAGAGATTTTCATTAGGTATAAAAATTGGATTGCAGTCATTTGTCAGACATCAATATTTATATTAACCACAGGTTCAGATTTTCTTAATGTTTAATAAATATGTTAACCAATTCTGAAGACCGTGTTTCTCACATTATGCTGATGTTCATTTTATACACAGACAGGTGCTTAATTAAATGACATGACTGGGGATCTTTTGACTTCACTGTGAGGGGAATTAAAATGATGTGAACTGATTTTCACTTGCACAACTTTTTTTATAGCATAAAGTAAACTTTAGAAGAGATGGAGAGTCAGCTCCAAAAGAGTCAGTTCCTCGACTCTTAATGGACAAAGTACCAGAATCGACTCCAGGACAGGAATCAACTTCCAGAGTCAATTCTGATTTTTCAAATCCTCCTGAATGAAGCAGTTGCATGCTAAAGTTATAATAATCATGCTCGAGCACGATAAACACCGAAAGCACCAGCTTTGAATCCGTGTTCATACATTTTACATTTTTGCTTTAAAATTTCGCGACCATAATCATACCAGTCTATTATAATAGTCAACTCCAAAAAACTTGGAACCAAACAGCCCCAAACTTTTGTCAGCATCAGAAGGTGTATTGAAAGAAACTTTTCAACTTTACTGACATTTAATCAAAATATATGAAAATAATAACATTTTCCAGGATTCATTAATGATTTAGCTGGATCCAGAATAAAGTGAAAAAGAAAAATGAGTAAGAGAGAGCAGCAGCAGAGTGCTTCTGTCTGAGCAGGAGGGTAAAACAAGCAAATGGATATTCTCCCAGTGTATCAAACCAGTAGTCCTCCAGATTATTTCAGCCCTTGAGGCAGCTCTCACTCACAAAAAGATTTATAAATGTCTCTGCCAAGTGTTTTGGTCTTCCCCCAGAGAAATATACTAGATTTTATGGTTGTCACATGCTGAACACAGTTAGCTACATGTCAGACAAAAGGACAAAATCCCTCCATTGTATCCCTTTGAGCCACATATAAATACAATAGAATTTGTATGCTTACCACCAGAGTGCCATTTGTTTTCTCCATGGTACATTTTATTGCATGAGATCTCACATCACACATAATCTTGCCCTCAGTCTAAACAAAACACTACAACAACAACACATTTCCCATCCACTTCAGCAGCCAGGTAAGATACGGTTTGGAGGACATCTCCGTGAAAGGAATTATAGTTCATAGTTTGCCGTCACTCCAGGTATTAGGCCTGTTCTGTTCGGTCTGATTGCAGTGGAACTAGCAGAATAAGTGCAGTCATTCATCATCAGCCTGTGACGAATGCAGGAACCAGCACTCTCTGACAGCCAGTGGAGTAGCGGACAGACACTTCCTCGATCCTGCGGTTATCCACAGGCGTCACAAGCACTAAACACGACTGCAGTGGAAAAGTAATGGGCTTCTCCATTTGGAAGCCATTTGCAGGTTGCTTTGAGCTGAATGCCATGAGCTGTTTCGAAGGACGTTTCTTGGCATGTGATATGTTATGTTAATGGCAGTGAGAAAGACTTGTGTCTTAAATCCAAGGTTGTTGCGTTGAATTGATAGAAGCGTTTTAATTTTTATTGTTTTATTGTACATTTGTTACTTCTTTATTGACCTATTTGATTTCACTTGTCATTTCATTCCAAACCCATCAGACTACCATTCATCTTTTAAAATTCAATTCCGTTTCAGTTTAATATAACAAAATGCACTGTTTGTACGTGAGTGTGGCCGACTTGTAAAGAAAGAGTGTGCTATTACTTTTCCAAGGCTGTGTCCTCCAAAACGTTTAAGGCTAGGCTGTTTAAAATGCTAGCATTCATCTGTAAACACACAGATAAAAAGCGTTTCTTTGTCAAGAGTTTTTTTTCTTCAATGAGAATGAAATGCTTCAATTGCTATAAAAAAACAACCCTTCTGTTATTGATTTCACAACAAAAATAAATCTGAAAATGTAAGCACAATGACAATAATTTCTCCTCAATTTTCCCTTTACTATGCTTCATGTTGTGAAAGTTGATTAGTGTATCATTTGTCCATCCCTCACTCCACTTTTCACTCCACTCTACACTAGCATGTTAAGTGTGACATCATGTCCAAACTCTCTATCAAACTTTATGTAGAGACTCAACAAATGGTTATAAATAAACACTATTTATTTATTTATAAACGCGATATAATACTATCAAAAATCATGATCACAATATTCAGTCATTCATTTTCTTTTCGACTTAGTTCCTACATTCATCTGGGGTCGCCACAGTGGAACTAACCGCCAACTTATCCAGAATATGTTTTACGCAGTGGATGCCCTTCCAGCTGCACCCCATCAATTCAATTCAATTCAGCTTTATTTGTATAGCGCTTTTACAATGTAGATTGTGTCAAAGCAGCTTCACATAAATGGTCATAGTAACTGGAACAGTGTGGATCAGTTTTTAGTGTTTAAGTTCAGTTCAGTTCAGTTTAGCTCAGTTCAGTGTGATTTTAAAATCATTAATGAAAGTTCAAACACTGAAGAGCAAATTCATCGATGCTTAGCTCTACCAATCCTGAACCATGCGAGCCAGTGGCAACAGCAGGTAGGGAAAAAAACTGTGAATAAAAAAAACCTTGAGAGAACCAGACTCAGTTGGGCACGACCATTTTAATTTCTCCGCTGGCCAAAAGTCTTGTGCAGCACTTCAGTCACCACGGTGGAGGCTGGAAGCTGGCCTTAGCGAAGACTCGTCTGTCCCTGTAGCGTCGCTGGAATCAGACTCATGTTCTCCACTCCCCACGACCATCAGCGCAGCAGCAGCTCAGGATATGGCCTGGTCCCGGATATAGAATCCTTGGGATCATCTCGTCGCTGGTCTTGGATCCAATCAGTGACTCTGCATAATCTGAGGACCTCAGGATGAGTAACCCCAGGTGAAAATAGAGAATAAAGACAATAATTAGCGTAGCTGCTGTTCATAGTGTATATAAGCAAGATGCAGAAGCCTGTGTGGAACCCATTAGGTGATGCATTGAGTGTATGCTTTACTAAACAGATAGGTCTTTATTCTAGTTTTGAACTGGGAGAGTGTGTCTGAACCTCGGACGTTATCAGGAAGGCTATTCAGAGTGTAGGAGCCATAAAGGAGAAGGCTCGACCTCCTTTACTCGATTTTGCTATTCTAGGTACTACCAGAAGCCCTGAGTTTTGAGATCTTAAAGAGCGAGTTGGATTGTAGCGAGCAGAAGGTTGGTTAGATTAACAGGAGCTAGATTATTTAAAGCTGTATAGGTGAGAAGTAATATTTTAAATTCAATACGAAATTTAACAGGCAGCCAGTGTAAGGAGGATAAAATTGGGGTTATATGATCATATTTTCTAGACCTGGTCAGAACTCTGGCAGCTGCATTTTGTACTAATTAAAGTTTGATAATAGAGGATGTTGGGCAGCCAGCAAATAGAGCATTACAGTAATCCAGCCTCGAAGTCATAAAAGCATGGACTATCTTTTCTGCATCTGAGATGGATAGCATATTTCGTAATTTAGCGATATTTCTCAGATGAAAGAAGACAGTTTTTGTGACATGGGATATATGATTTTCAAAAGTTAGATTGCTGTCTAATATGAAACCCAGATCTTTTATAGTGGAGCTAAAGCTAACTTTGTATCCCTCTAATTGTAGATTGAGTTGCGAGATCTGCTGTGTACAAGATTTAGGCCCAATAAGTTTAGGAGAAGAAAATTGTTGGTCATCCAGTCTTTAATGTCTTTGATACACTCAGTTAGTTTACACAGTTCAGACATCTCGTCAGGTTTAGTTGAAATATATAATTGAGTATTATCTGCATAGCAGTGAAAGCTGATCCCATGTCTTCTAATAATGTCTCCCAGAGGTAGCATGTAAATTGTAAACAGCAAAAGGCCTAAAACTGATCCTTGAGGCACCCCATTCTTTACTGGGCTGACTTGTGAAGGCTGTCCATTAATATTCACAAACTGGTAACGGTCAGTTAAGTATGACTTAAAACATTGTAGAGCCTGTCCCTTGACACCTGTAGACTTTAAGCGATTTATGAGGATATTGTGATCAATGGTGTCAAATGCCGCACTAAGATCGAGTAAAACTAATAGCGAGACGCACCCTCGGTCAGCAGCTAAGAGTAAATCATTGGTTATTTTCACTAAGGCGGTTTCTGTACTGTGGTGAGCCCTGAAACCTGACTGAAACACTTCAAAAATATTGTTCGTCTGCAGATAAGAGCATAATTGAGTGGAAACAACTTTTTCTAGTATTTTAGACATAAATGGAAGATTTGAAATAGGCCTATAGTTAGCTAAGTTGTTGGTGTCTAGTTGCGGTTTCTTAATAATAGGCTTAATAACAGCTAGCTTGTAAGAGTTTGGAACATGGCCTATAGATAAAGAAGAGTTGATAATGTTAAGAAGAGGTTCTCCTATAGCAGGTAGCAGCTCTTTCAGTAATTTTGTTGGAATTGAGTCCAGCATACACGTAGCTGGTTTAGAGCTATTTATAATTTTATCTAGCTCTTCCTGTTCTATGATTTTGAAGCAGTGTAGGTTATTATTATGATTTAATGAAATATTTACAGGATTTGGAGTATAAGCCGGTGCAGAAAGTTTGGCATCTCCTATTTTCTGTCTAAAGCCTTCTATTTTATCACTGAAAAAATTCATGAAGTCATCACTACTAATTTGCGGTGGAACAATTTGTTCCAAGGATGACCGATTATTTGCTAATTTAGAGATGGTGTTAAATAAAAATCTAGGATTGTTATGATTATTTTCTATCAGTTTGCGCAGGTGCTCGGTCCTGGCAGATTTTAGAGCCCTCCTATAGCTGGACATACTGTCTTTGTAAAAAGACCTCTAAATTAGTTTTTTTCCATTTACGTTCCAGGGCGCGGGTTGCTGTTTTGAGCGCACGAGTGTGACTATTATACCATGGTGTAGTTTTAATCTCTCTAGCCTTTTTTAATTTGATGGGTGCCACAGTATTTAGTGTGCTAGTAAAGATGGCATCTATACTGCTGGTTACTACATCAAGATTATTTGAGTTTGCAGGTGCATTACGAAATAGAGAAAGATCAGGTAAGTTATTTATAAATTCATCTTTGGTTGACGGAACAATAGTTCTACTAGGGTGGAGTATTGGAGCAGGTTTGCTAATTTCAGGTAAACACAGCTTATATGGTAAGAGGTAGTGGTCTGTAGTAACTAATATTACAAATGAGTATTTTCTCAATTCTGATGATTCAATGGCGCCGCGGATGGCCACCTCGGTGCGGGGCTCTTGAATGTTTGCACTGTTTTTGTTAGTATGTCCTGTTTTATGTTTACCAAACACAATCAGTTACACCAGAGATGAGCTGCTGAACATTCGGCAGTGCACACCAACTAATCAAGAACTGGATTTTGATTTGTCTGACGTTTTGCGGAGCATTGTAGTCAGCGGAGCAGCTGCACTGTGGAAACGCTACAAGCGTGGGAAGCGAGCCGATGCGCTTGTCAGGCTGAGACAGCACAGCTTCAGAACAGCGCTGCCCAGCTTCTGGCAAATCTCCATTCTCTTCCTAACGTAATGGACGAACTAATTCTGCTCACACGTAAAAATAAGAACTTTTACAACTCTGCTTCACTGTGTTTCACAGAAACCTGGCTAAACAAAGCCATTCCGGACAGCGCATTACACCTACTGTACTTTCAGCAGTACAGAGCAGACCGCGATACGGAGTCAACTGGCTAAACGCACGGTGGTGGGACATGCTTTTACATCAACAGAAGGTGGTGTACAGATGTAACTGTGTTATAGAAGATGTGCTGTCCTGATGTGGAAGTGCTTTTCATTAACTGTAAGCCTTTTTATTTACCAAGAGAATTTTCCTCATTCATTCTCGTCTGTGTTTACATTCCACCGCAAGCACACGTGAGTACTGTGCTGCAACAGCTGGCTGAGCTGATCACAGAGACAGAACAACAAAACTTGGACTCTGTTTTTATCATACTTGGGGACTTTAATCAGGAAAAACTCACACATGAGCTGCCTAAATTCAAACAGCACATTACATGCCCCACCAGAGACAATAACATTTTAGATCATTGCTACACCACAATAAAGGGTGCATATCGCTCAGTCGCCAGAGCAGCTCTAAGACTGTTCAATCACTGACTGGTTCATCTTATACCAACTTACAGGCAAAAACTTAAAACAACTGAGGCAGTATTAAGGACTGTTAAGAGATGGACCAACTACACAGAGCAGGTCCTACAAGCCTGTTTTGAATGCACTGACTGGAGTGTTTTTGAAGCTGCAGCCACAGACCTGGATGAGCTCACAGAGACTGCAACATCATACGTCAATTTCTGTGAGGAGTTATGCATTCCTATCAGGAACTACTTATCATTTAACAATAATAAACCATGGTTCACAAAACTCAGACAGCTTCGTCAGACCAAAGAGGATGACTTAAGAAGTGGTGATAGGATCTTGTACAACCAGGCCAGGAACACACTGACAAAGAATATTGGTGTGACTAAGAAAAACTATGCCAAAAAGCTGCAAAACCTGTTTTCAGCTAACAACCCTGCATCAGTGTGGAGAGGCTTAAAATCTTTTACTAATTACAAGACACCGTCCCCCAGCATCGACAGCAATAAACATCTTGAAAACGAGCTGAATATGTTCTACTGTAGATTTTACACCTGACACCTATACCATCTCCCTACACAGCCATCAACACCACATCAACACAGCCCGGACCATCTCCCTACACGGCCATCAATACCACATCAACACAGCCCAGACCATCTCCCTACACAGCCATCAACACCTTCAGCCATCTTCCCCCCCCCCCTGCACTTCAGTGAGGATAATGTGCGTCAGATCTTAAGTAAACAGAAGAGAAGGAAAGCACTAGGGCCAGACGGTGTTTCACCAGCCTGTCTGAGAACCTGCGTTGACCAGCTAGCTCCCATTTTCAGACGCTTCCCATTTTTGGACAGATCTTCAACAGATCACCGGAACAGCGCAAAGTTCCATCCTGCTTTAATCGTTCTACTGTCATCCCAATCCTGAAGAAGAAAAAGATCACAGGACTCAATGACTACTGTCCTGTTGACTTAACATCTGTTGCCATGAAGTCATTCGAAAGACTGGTGCTAGCATATCTAAAGGACATCACTGGAACCCTGCTGGACCCCCTACGGTTTGCCTATAGAGCAAATCGGGTTGTGGATGATGCAGTCAACATGGGGATACATTATACCCTACAACAGACATGTCAAACTCAGGCCCGCGGGCCAATTTTGGCCCGCACTACAATTATATTTAGCCCGCGAGATGATTTCAAATATGTACTACATCTGGCCCGCCGGCCCGTTATACAGCGCACGTACCGCTAAAGGTGCCTACACATTGAACGTGTCAAGCGCTGGGTGGCGTCAGCGCAGCCATTCATTGTGTATGTGCGAAGTCAGCGACAGAGCGTAAGTCCGCGCTGAGGCGCAGAGTGTCGCGCAAGGGTGGCGTTTGACTCCCGATTTAAAACATTTTTATTTCGAGCGTCAAAACGCTGTGACGACATCTCCGCGCGGCCAAAGGAGAGCAGTTGGTGCCAGGGGCAGGAGTTCCCGATGTGCGAAGAGATGTTTTGAGCTGCGTGAGGAAATTTGTCTTTTCATGAAAAGCAAAGGGAAAGACACAACAGAGTTCAAGGATGAAAAGTTTCAATGTGAGCTTGCATTTCATGAACGACACGCTTAATCTGAAGCTTCAGGGGCGCGCGCACGTCATCACAGACATCTACAATGCCGTGACGGCTTTTAGAACCAAGTTGCGCTTGTGGGAGTGTCAGATGCAGCAGGGAAACCTGGCTCATTTTTTGTGCTGCCAAGTCATAAAAGAGCAGACACGTGATGCCTTTTGCACAGTTCGCTGAAAAACTCATTCTACTTGGCACTGAGTTTGCCCGACAATGCGGTGACTTTGAAGCCCAACAATGTAGTGTTGAACTTTTTAGCAACACCTTTACGTTTGATGTGAATAACGCACCAAGCAATCTCCAAATAGAGCTTTTTGAGCTGCAGTGTCATGACACGCTCAAGTCAAAATATGACTCTGTCTGTGCTGCGCAATTTCCACCTTACCTCCCTGACACGCTGCCCGAACTCCGTGCCCAAGCTGCGCAGATGCTCTCTATGTTCGGGAGCACATATCTGTGCGAGCAACTGTTTTCGTTAATAAAGATGAACAAAACACCACATAGGAGTCGTCTCATCGATGAACACCTTTATTCAGTCCTAAGGATTTCCTCTGCGCAGAGCCTGACTCCAGAAATTGATGCACTTGCATGTAAAAAGCGATGCCAAGTATCTGGCTTGGACCCATGTGCATCATCAGAGTAAATGAACAGTGAAAAAAACTAAAATTGATAAATATTATTTTATTTACTGATGGCATGGTCTGTTCAAAGTTGAAAGAGATTTTTTTAGGTGTTGGCCTTGATGGTCTTTGATAAAAAGATTTAGGTTACAATTAAAATGAATAAAGTTAAAGATATAGAAGCCTGATATTTTTTTCAGTTTTTGTTTTTATTATTTTCCTAAAACTGTTCTTATTTCAGTATTTAAGCAAAAATTCAATTGTAATATATTAGGATGGTTAATACAGTAGTTTACTGTATCTTAAAGATAATAAAAACATAAATAAATTAATTTAAAAAATTTGGCCCTCTGTGAATTTGAGTTTGACACCCCTGCCCTACAACATCTAGACAAACCAGGGAACTACGCAACGATTCTGTTTGTGGACTTCAGTTCTGCCTTTAACACCATCATCCCATCACTGCTCAAGTCCAGGCTGACCCAGCTTTCTGTTCCTAGCTCTGTCTGTCAATGGATCACCAGCTTTCTGACAGATAGACAACAGCTTGTCAGAATGGGCAAAATCACATCTAACAGCCGCACCATCAGCACTGGTGTCCCCCAGGGATGTGTTCTCTCCCTACTCCTCTTATTCCTGTACATCAACGACTGCACTGCAAAATACTCCTCCGCCAAGCTCCTGCCGTTATGTTGCAGATACAACAACCTGGAGCTGAACACTCAAAACAGAGGAGATGATAGCATACTTTAGAAGAAACCCCCCTGCACTCCCCCCACTCACCATCTTGAACAGCACTGTGGCTGCAGTAGAGTCATTCAGGTTCCTGGGCACCACCATCTCTCAGGATCTGAAGTGGGACATTCACATAGACTCTATTGTGAAGGAAGCCCAGCAGAGACTGTACTTCCTTCATCAGCTGAGGAAGTTTAACCTGCCACTGGAGCTGCTTGTGCAGTTCTACTCAGCTGTCATCCATTCCATCCTCCGCACTTCAATCACCGTCTGGTTTGGCTCAGGTGCCAAAACCGACCTCCGTAGACTACAGCAAATAGTCCAGACTGCTGAACGTATTACTGGCACTACCTTTCCTACACTTCAAGAACTGTACTCTTCCAGAGTGGGTAAAAGGGCTCACAAAATCACTCTGGACGAATCGCACCCAGCACACTAACTGTTACCGTCTGGTTGGCGCTTCAGAGCACCAAGCACAAAAAACGCCAGACACAGGGAAAGATTCTTTCCACAGGCCATCTACCTCATGAACAGTTAAATATCCCCCACTTGTGCAATAAATATGTGCAATACTTTTTCATACGCACTTGTACAAAGCACCTTATATCAATATACTTGTTGAGAGGTAAGCATGATCGAACACCCAATGAGGGAGGAGAGCATGCTCAGAGTCCTGCGGCTAATCAGCAGGCCAATCAGAAATAATAAATAACACCTGTTTATTATAGTGATTGAGCCGGAGAGACACCCTTCTTAAGGAGAAGAGAAGGAGCAGCCGGGGCGGGGGGTTGGAGGAGAGAGCACACACACACACCTTAACTGCTACACGTGTTGTGCATTGAAAAAAAATAAAAGTATATTATTTACCTGATATCGCCGACCCTGTCTTCTTCTTCCCACACAACAACGAACGATATTACAATACTATACAATGCAATACTTTCTACATTCGTATTTACAGCACCGTATAACCTGTATACTTATAACAAATCTGTACATACAATTCAACATCCAGATTTCTTGACTAACTGCATCTCTGTTTAATGTTTATCGTCTTTTTTCATATTTATTTTGTGTTGTCACTTTATGTACACTGGAAGCTTCTGTAGCCAAAACAAATTCCTTGTGTGTGTGTGTGTGTGTGTGTGTGTGTGTGTGAAGCACACTTGGCAATAAAACTGATTCTGATTCTGATACATATTATTGGATTCTTGAGGATACTGTGACAGTCTCAGTTAGTCTGGCACAGTGTGGATGGCAAGTTTTTATATATTAACAAATAAAAAAGTTGGCACATACTGTGTACCTACTGGTACATTCTGCCCTTAGTATCAGACTTTTAACCAACAAGCTTCCTTTTAATTGAAATGATGAACTTTGTCACAGGCTTGTCCTACCACTTAAGGCAGCTGAATGTTTCTTCAAACACCACCATACTTGGAAAAAAAAGCAGAAAGGTATTTTAAACAGGAAATGACAGAATATGTACAGTACAGCTAGTCTATTCACACACGGTAAGCATTACTTGAGATATGTTTTCACCTTTTTACAGAAGCTAAAAGTCGCACGAATGTCTGCTAAAATGGCACATTTAGGCATTACTAAAAAACTGCCTCAATATAAATTCAAGAAAAATACAAGTATAAAAAATACAAGAAAGGGTTAAAATTATTAAACTCAGCACACCTAAATAATGGTCTCCATGCAGATCTCAACATAAAATAGATGTTCAGGGCCACAAGACACTGCAGGCATTTTAAAAAGGCAACATTGACATGTTCACAACTGAAGCAGCCTGAACAGGATCTGTGGTTTTCTTGGGGTTACCAATCAGGTCAAGAGATGACCATGGGTTTGGATGGGCATGACTAATAATTAATAGTACCCAAGTTCAAGTAAGGGATAAAATTCATCCAGGTGGTTGTTATCACAGATTAAAGATTATATTTAGTTATTTAACAAAATAAAAATATTTAAAAGTTTTAAAGTATTTTCTTTTCCCTGCGTATTACAGTGCTATATGCCACAACACATAAAAATTAAACACAAAACATTGTTCTGAGGCAGAATAGTTTGTTAGTACTTCAATTAAAGAATAAAATAAAAAAAAAAAGCTAATAGAAATGAAAACGAATGGCTGAATGGAGCATACACTGACCCATGGGTTATTCAGCCACAAGATGGTGTCAAATGTCAAAAACAGCGGGGTGGCAAACACCCATAGACACGGATATGAATGTATTCACTGATGGTTAAGATGATTTAAAGTACTCGGATGAGCCTGTGTTAATCAGTGGTGGTTTTTAATGGGGAAAAATGTACAGGTCAATATGGCGAATGAAGCCCCTGTAGACTGACGTTTCTCTGGGAAAGAAACTCAGACCAGACGTGGGCCTTTACAACATTTTTTTGTGGAAAACAAATTCACTCTGCGATTATTTTTTTCACAGACATAAGAAATATATCCGCATCAAGCTTTTAAGTGATCCAAGTGCACTAGTAAACAAAAGTTTTTTTAGTTTTGTAATCTGTATAAAACAAATGCTGTATAGTCTGTCTTGTCAAACACACATCACATGACAGCAACTACTCAATGCCCGTAGACTTGTAAAAAGTCACTTTCATTTCTGGAGGAGGTTCGCCATCTAGACCAAGTTGTGGTTTACTTCAGATAAGCAGCGCAATCAGATGAAGCATTATCCAGAGGACAATTATGTGTAAAACAACCATAAAGGACGTTGGTGTCGTGATCTCGTTGCTTTCAAGTGCGCATGTGCATTAGCTGGGGTAACCAGAAAGTATGCTGTGTAATTTGAACATTTAGAAGCTAAACATTTAGCATACTGAGCATACTGCCCAAGAGGCGTTTCAAATATGGCTGGCAAGTGAAAAGACTTGCCTAAAAGGGACTATGGAATAACATACCTTGGAATGTCATGACTTACAAATCAGAATCAAATATTTCAGACAGCCATTTAATAACTTGTGATAATAAGTAAATTCTAGTCACAGTGATAGTCTCTTTCTTGTGTCTTCCTTTCTCTTCCTCTAATATTCAGATTATGGTTATATTTTTCTTTTTGTTGCATGGTATTAATCTAATTCTGCAAAGTACATGGAAAAGTAAGCTCTTTTCTACGGTTGATTTAGAACATCAGATTCATTTGCTTATGGAGAAATGACTATTTCTGTGTAAAGTTTGAATGTTCTCCCTGTGCTTGCATGGATTTCCCCCATTTCCTCCCACAGTCCCAAAACAAGCAATACAAGTAATTTGATCATACCAAATTGGCACTATTTTCCCACAGATGGGTTGCGGCTAAAAGGGCTTCCGCTGCATAAAAAACTTGCTGGATAAGTTGGCGGTTCATTCTGCTGTGGCAACCCCGGATTAATAAAGGGACTAAGCCGACAAGAAAATGAATGAATAAATGAAATTGGCACTATAGACAAACTCTTAGTAAGCTGTATAGCTATCCCTATAACTTGTCATTAACCATTAACAAGTCGGGGGAGTTCATCAAGATCTACCTGAGCTCAAATTTTGCCCTGCTAATTGGAGGGAGCCTAAGGCTTGAGGATCTTATAAGCTCAGGGCTCTCTCAAAGGACATGTCAAACAAGCTCTATTATCAATCATAAGGTAAATGTGAACTCTTGAAAGTGTCCCTATTTTGATATATTTAAGACCTTTTTTAGTTTTGAGGTGTCATACAACGCATGCATCCATGGTTAAAGAAAAAAAACATCTCACAACATTTAAAATTTAATTTCAAACTATTTGTTTAATTTGTATTTGTATTGTAAGACATGAACAGGATTTTTCTATTACGGTTTTTAATTTGTGTTACATTAAGAAACTTTATAGCTGTGTGAAAGGTTTTTAATATGCAAATGTCTTATACATTGTAGGCAAAAGTTTTGTTTGTACAGTGTAAATATTTGACCTAAAATTTGCAGGAAATTACTGGCTAATAATTGCATTAATTTTACAGTAAGCTACTGCGTGTAAAATCACAGTAAATAACTGTGAGGTACTCCATAATAACAATATTTCGTAAATATTTCTAGTTATAAAAATCTGCCTTTACTAGCATAAAAGTGTGTATTTATTTCTGTTGAATAAAGTATTAATAGTGTTTAAATTCCTATAACTAACGTGCTAAAGATAAAGCCATTTTTACAGCCATTTGCTGTAATCATAATGCCAGCCTTAAAATCACAATATAATTCTAAATACATAAAATTAATTAGTTGAAGCCTGTAAAATGACACTAATATAATTTACTGTAAAAATTACAGTGAGATGTAGAATACCTTCCTCTTCCTCTAATATTAAACATAAAGTTTCCTTTTAATTTTTGATCTTCTTCTTCTTTAACTTATTGTCTAATGCAGATGGGAAAGTAAGCTCTTTTCTGTGATTGATTTATAACTTCAAATTAATTTGCTTATGAAGAAATTACTAGGAATAATAAAGTGGTAAATAAATAACTTCATGCTCCACAAGCAATTATGTTTTATGACAGTACATAAAAATATAAATAATATAATGAGAAAGTACCAGTTTGCAAAATCAAGCAGCACTACGGGCTGTTCTTTATGGCTAAAAAAATCAATGAAAGTGAATGAGACATGAAGTCTCGAACCAATAAACTTCCAATGGCTGCACCCACTCTTATGTGAAAGAATAAGGTCAATAAGAAAATTGCACTGAGCCTTCTTATTCGACCTGTTGTTAACTGCAAGAGAGTTACTTTGAATTACATTTTTTTTTTTTGGCATTCATTTATTGCTAAGAAATGGCTATTTCCAGGGTGTTTTAAAGTGTATTTCCTATTTTGAATTGCATTCTGCTCTGATAACTTTTTATGTTCAAAATACAGTAGTAGATCTTTGCAGTTCAGCAGAAATAAAATGTAATTTTAATTTTAACTATAATTAAGCCATTTTTAGTAGTCATTTAGGTCATTTAAATAATGGCACCTCACTCTAAAATAAACCTGCATGTTTTTTTTTTTTTGTTTGTTTTTTTTTTTGTAGTATTCTAAAACACAAAGTAGGTTAATAACATATTTTTATCATGGGTGAACCAACCTTTAGATTTTTCAAAAAATCTATTGGCTGCATGCTTGATGTGACATGATATTGATGTAAAAATAAAGCCATTTTTCAGTGACGCTGTCCCCGTGGACTTATTCATCACCCACATAAAATGCAGGTGATCAGAACACTTTCATAACTGCTTTTAATAATGGATGACCTTAAGCTAAAATCTGAGGTTGTTTTGATTGTGTGGGTGACAGAAATGTTTTGTTTACATTCTTTGCAGGGATACAATCAGATACAAATTACAGTCAATGTGTCCTAAAAACAACTGAATTTTATTTTTGTTTTTGTAGATGTGCTGCACTCAATGTTCTTTTCCCAATCAATGGGCCCTCAAAATAAACTGTATTAAGTATTTTTACAATTGCGTCAACAGTTTTTGTGGCTGACTACAAAATCTAGAAGTAAATAAACCATGCAATGTGATTTAATAAGGGTTGCAATAGTCAGTTAACTGATATTGGCCCTTTTTTAACTAAAGAAAATGCATTACATATTTATGTGTTTGTCAGACGATTCTTAACTCACTATAAGTAACCAGAGTTTCGTAAATCAGTATTTTCATCTTGAAGAACCTCCCCTCCCACCTCATTCCTCCCTTCTTTTTCTATGATGGGCGGCACGGCAGCCCAGAGATTGGCACTGTTGCCTCAGGAAGAATGTCACTGGTTAAAAGTCCTTTCCTGGCCAGTCGACTTTTCTGTGTTGAGTTTGCATGTTCTCCCTGTGCTCGCAAGGATTACCCCTGTTTCCTCCCACAGTCTAAAAACACGCAATATAAGTAATTTGACCATACCAAATTGGCACAATAAACGAGCTCTTAGTAAGCAATATAGCTATCCCTATAGTCTGTCATTAGCTACTAACAAGTCGGTGGAGTTTATCAAGATATACCTGAGCTTAAACTCTCCTCTCGCCATGCTAAAAAAAGGGAGCCCAGGGCTCGAGGATCTTATAAGTTCAGGGCTCTCTCCTGGGACAGCATGCTAAGCAAGCTCTATTATAAATTATCAGCTTCGTGTAAACTCTTTAAACTTTTTTTTTTGTTGTTGTTTTTGGGGGGGGGGGGGGGGGGGGGTGTCCTATAACAGGTTTACATGCATCCCTGGTAAAAAAAAAAAAAAAAAAAAAAAAAAAAAAAAACAAAGACAAAACGTTTCTTACAACATTTAAAATTAAACTATTTCTCAAACTATTTGTTTGATTTGTATTTGTTTTTACTTAAGACATAAACAGGATGTTTCTGTTGACGTTTTTAACTTGTGGTACATTTAGAAACTTTATAGCTGTTTAGAAGGTTTTTAATATGCAAATGTCATACAATACAAGCATGTAAGCAAAAGGTTTGTACACAATCAATAAATACAGCACTGCAAAACTAGATGATTCAGTCTGCATTTTACGTTATTTTGTCTAAGCTTTTCTTATCTTTGAGAATTTAGTAGAATAAACATTGGGGATGTGATGGTACACAGAAGTCCTCATTTGTAAGTCGCTTTGGATAAAAGCGTCTGCTAAATGACTAAATGTAAAATGTAAATGTAAGTCATGGTTCATTGAGTAGCATGTCATGATTTTAGCAAGTATGATGTGATCCTGGTTTAACATCTATGTTGATCCTGGAACATATTTTTTTGTTTAAAAATGTAATCCAAACCTATTCCCTATAAACAAACCATAACTGCAAATTAAACCCAAAATCAGAGCGGAATAATAGTTGGATAGCAATCATGTGGAAGTGCATACACTAAACCGTAAGCCTAAACATAAACGGTAAAAATATCCCTTAACTCTGATTGGCTGTATGGAATGCTGTTCTAGGATCAACACAGATGTTAATTCAGAAACATGTCCTACTTGGTGAAATCAGGTTGGCATCTATATGTACCTCAGTTTTGGGGTCATGGTTTGATATGGGTTCATTACAACAGGAATAAGCAGCAAATCCCCAGTGCTTGATTTTTTTCAGTTTATTTTAAACCAGCATCAGTTTTTTTTTTTTTTTTTTTTTTTTGCCACAATCAGCATCAGAACTGAAAAGCTTCTTTTGATACAAAAGTACAATATAATAACTTATGGATAATTAGGAAAGGCTGTGTAGTGTTACGGCTGAGCAGTGGGTAGCACGATCACCTGTCTGGGTGAGTTGGCATTTCTGTGTGGAGTTGCATGTGTGTGTGTGTGTGTGTGTGAATGTGAGTGTATGGGTGTTCCCAGTAATAGGTTGCAACTGGAAGGGTATCCGCTGTATTAAACATCTATAATAGTTGGCGGCTCATTCCGCTATGGTGATCCCTGATAAATAAGGGACAAAGCTGAAGGATAATGAATGAATGAATGAATGAATAAATAAATGAATATTCACAAACAGCTTGCTGAAGGGTAATATTCATAAAATTACAATAGGTGTACTTTAACCGGTTCATTTAAAGCACAGTTCAGCTCAAAAAAAAAAAAAAAAAAAGTTTGCTTGACTTCAGAAGATTTGGAATTCTTACTTTTGTGTTTGATCCTTTTGAAGCTCAAAAAAATTGTGAATCACTATCCACTTTAGTTGTATGAAAAATAATCACTGACATTGAGCTAAACATCTTCTGTGTTGTTGAGAAGAAAATGATCCATATGGATTTAGATAGAAAATATACATAAAAATGTGTTTTTGACAGATGTATGCTCTCTCTAAAATTTTCTAAACACAAGAAGACTAAAAGAGGCAATTTCTTGTCATTTTCTTTGCTTATATTTTCAGCGAAAGGTATATTATGTAATACATAAATTGCTAAACAAATGGGCCAGTAGATTAGGCATGTTGAAAGGAACAGAAATGGTCTTTCATCTTCTCTGCCTTAATTACACATCACATCCCTCTTAAAAGCCCCACATGGTTGATTTACAAAAGGCCCTCAGATTGAGTAAATACTTCAAATTTGACAAACAATGTTCTGCACTGTGTATTCCCCCGTTGGACGCATCTGTTCTTCAGATGCTGTTAAACACACAGCTCGGGCCTCAATGGGATGTTGTGTATGGTGAAGATCATCTCAAGATATCGTGACACAGAAGCCCAGCTGTAAACAAGATTTTAAACACAGAGGCTGCACTTATCAGACATTTATCCTGCACACGATAGTTATTCTATTTTTACCATGCACATTTTATATATATTTTGTACTCTGCTAAAGTTTTAGGCTGACATTAAATCTGTTGTTTTACTGATGGTATAATGCATATTTGTACTACAAACCAGTTATAAGTAGACTTTTTTTATCCTTTTTTTATTTATACAGGGTGAATAAATTATCTTTCAGTTTGGCTTTATAGTAGTTAGGGTAGGTTAGACTTAGAATTATTTTGGCTTAATTGTTTAAGACATGTGAAAACAATGTTGGAGAGACACTGTTTGCTGCTAGCAATATTGTCTAAATTGATAGAATTGTACATGTTGAAAAGATATGTTTTAATACATAATGCCATTCCTTCTGAAAAGCACTTCAGTGGTAATACTGTAGTTTTCACTTTCAGCATGATAATCATTCACTAATTGGAGTGAAATCCTTTTTAGAGAAAAAAAACTGCTAATAAAACACAGACAGTCATCAAATGGCCTAGACATGGTCCATCCCTGAATATTAAAGAGCAGGAGTGTCCAAACTCCTGGAGGCAGTGTTGCCAGATATAGCTGACTTTTTCCAGACTAAAAGCTTTCCAAAATCCACAAAAATGCACAGAAAACCGCCCAAAATCTTGGATTAATATTTTATTTAATTTAATAAAATTTAATTAACCTAATTACTTTAACTGTCATATTTTAACCATACAGCAACCAACACCAGCAGTCACATCACATCATAACACTGCCTCTCTCTTTAATTTTGTGTAGATTACACTACCTATTAAGGAGGTCGCACACCAGAAGCACCGCTCGGCGACACACCGCGTCACGCCACGCAGCGCCATGCATTTTAGAATTCTAAACATAGGTTTCTTATTCGGGTATACACACCAGCACAGCAAGTCGGCGGCTGCCCGCGGTGCCCAGCCCCAACTCAGGACACTGTTTATATTTCTGCCGCACCACAGAGTGCAATTTGAATACTTTTATTTTAAACAACATGTGAATGTACGTGTTTGGTGTATGACACTTCCAACTGTCATGTGCGCACCGCGTCGTGTCACCGTGCACATCCAGTGTGTGACCCGCTTCAGAATATGGACAAATAACTATGGACAATTTAGCCTACCCAATTCACCTATACCGCATGTCTTTGGCTGTGGAGGAAACCGGAACACCCGGAGGAAACCCACGCCAACGCAGAAAGAACATGCAAACTGACCCAGCCGAGGCTTGAACCAGCAACCTTCTTGCTGTGAGGTGAGAGTGCTACCTACTGCGCCACTGAATCGCCAGCATTGATAATGTGGATTTTTATTTAGTTTAACAACAAAACATCAATAAATAGCACTATTCCACCTAGCTTGCTTTACTGAGCTAAAGCTGCTTTTATTTTCACATTGATTCATTTTTAAACAATGACAGCCTTCCTATACTGTTTACCAAGCTACTCTTAATATTCGCTCTGAAATAGCATTTAAGTGTGGCTTAGTAATATGTGAAATTCCTGCACGCTGCCAGCCAAACACTAACTACATTTCTAACTGGAGAATGATATGAACTAGTGGGTTGTCTACTGTCATGACTTGCTACGTGCATTCGCGAGTCCTTCACCGCCATCCAAAGATAATATGCTAAGCAGCAGAATGCCTACTGCACCTTTAATTGCAGACACTGCGTGTTGTGTGTACAGGCGAAGGGGAGTTGGATTTGTCCAGGAGTCAAATTTCAATACAACTTTCCTTCACATCCTTATGCGCAATGCACTGGTCATTACTAACTGAATGGAGTAGGAGCACACAGTTATGTTTTGTTGAATATGCTGCATAAAATTGCATATAAAGTTATGTTTCAAAACCGCCCAAATTTTGTCAACCTGCCAATGCCTTTTTTTACCCACAC
Source organism: Danio rerio (assembly GCF_052040795.2). Taxonomy (NCBI): domain Eukaryota; kingdom Metazoa; phylum Chordata; class Actinopteri; order Cypriniformes; family Danionidae; genus Danio; species Danio rerio. Next base: position 64,355,030 of record NC_141025.1, on the reverse strand, counting down.
ATTCAAATTCAAAACCGCCCAATTGGGTAGGAAACCACCCAACCTACCAACACTGCCTGGAGGGCTGGTGTGCTGGAGAGTGTAGCTCCAACCCTAATTAAACACACCTGAACCAGCTAATCAAGCTCTTATTAGGTAGACTATAGCTGCATCCCAAATCGCATACTTATGCTGTATTCTACGTTATTTTGTAGTATAAATAGTGTAAGTAGTGTGTTCCCATTGAAAACTCTCAAAATAATAAGTGCACTTTAATTACCCGGATGATGCACTCATTCAGCCAATAAAATGAAGTGTGTAACGATGGACACTTCACGCACTCAACAACCGTAGGTTTGTTTACGTAGCGGAAGGGGCGGAGCTATCGGACCGACATGTTGACTAACTTTATTTATTTTGGATGGTAAAAGCAAAAATTTCCTACGAGAGTGATTATAGCGCCTCGTGATGGTGAATGCGGCAATACTCACGGCAGGTATTATTCAATAATTTGGTCGTTTATTTCACTGATTTGTCAACCGTCAAACGTCATCAGGGAAACGGTTTGAATTTCCACTTAGTATAAAAACATTAGTGTGCCATTTGGGATGACACTACATACATATACTATCCTGTTCAGTGTGTAAGTGCATAAGTACATAGTGCATGACTGCATAGTGTGCCATTTGGGACGCAGCTTATACCTTCCTTCTGGCAGGTGTGTTGAAGCAAATTAGAGCTTAACTCCAACGTCGACCCAACAGGACCGAGTTTGGACACCCCTGTTATAGAGGATTTATAAGATCACCTGTACAGAAAAAGCCTAAAAGAAGAACTCTGGAGAGTGCTAAAAGAAGCCTGACACAGTATTACACAGCACATTATTTCAGAAAATGTCAGGACAATTAAAACAAAACAGTTCAAGCTGTGCTTGGTCCAAGGGAAGCCACATTAAACATAGACTTGAAATGTTGAGAGGATATGTTGTGCTGTTGTTGTTTTTTGTACATATTTCCTATAGTTTGTTTTTGTTTTATACAGGGATCTATAATAATCCATCCACATTTGGGATAGGAACTTGTATAATGCCCAGCCTTATCAGGTACTTTCTGTCTATGCTGTAGGTCCTATACACTTATACATGCACATTTTGGCCATATGAATGTGTAACTACTAAATAGAATTAAATATAAATCCAGGCTTCAAATCCCACAAAATACACTATTAATTATGTTACATCAGCTAAAGCATCAAATATGGCACACTTTATAGATTTTTTTAATTATAAAAATACGCTTTATCTTATCCAGCATACTAATGCGTTCAGTTAAAATCAGCACACAAGGCAGGCTCCGCAATTATTGTCAGGAGAGGATAATTAAAAGGATCTATTTTTGTCGTACAGACACAAACAAGACATTAAATGGATGGTTCACCCAAAAATTACAACTTTCTCTCTATTTACTCGCACTGAAGTGGTTATAAACCTTTCTTCTGTTGAACACAAAAGCTATTTTGAAGAAAGCTGAAAGACTGTAACCAAAAGCAAATATAGATGTCAGTGGTTATAGATTTTCAGTTTTCTTCTTTTGTGTTTAGAAAGACACTCTAACTTTTCTTAGAAAGAAAAGTTTAGAGAATAAATGATTTTTCTTTTTGGTCAAATTATCCCTTTAACTTGTGAATAACCTTCTCGTGCAAAATAAAATAGTGTGCATCTGTTAATGAAAGAAATACTAAACCTTTTCTATTATTTTCCAATTTCATTCACAAATGATTGATGTGTCTCCGATGATAAGTCTGCCATTTAATATTAATTCAACATTCTAATTTAATTGATGACAGCTGTTAAATAAAATTAATGAAAAAATAATAGAAAATGAAACAAATATCCCAAACTTTCATCTGTGTTGTTGCAGTTGTCACATATCACATTTTTTGTTAAGACCTATGCAGTTTCATCTGGAATGTGTCTCCAGATTAAACCCTGAAGTGCTTTGAGCAATCTGAATTATTTCTGTGTCAAATGCATTTTCAAGCAATCCAATCAGAAAAAAAGGCATATACTGTCCAGATGTAAACAGCCACAAAGTGACCAAAACTGCCAAAGCCTACTAATACATACAGATTAGTTTAGCCCAAGGCTGGATTAGTTCAGGCATAGAGAGCCAGTCCTGAAAATTTCAATCCTGTTGTAATCAAACACATCTGGAGAAGCTAATCAAAGTCTGAAAGCTACTAGAAAGCTACAGGGGGGTGTTTTTTATCAAGACTGGAAGAAAACTCTGCAGGGTTGTACCTCTCCAGGACAAAAGGGGTTGGCAAGTTATTTAGACGTGGTAACAAGAGGTAAGCTTTAAATAAAAAAAATCCACTTTTCTGTGTGCCTAAATAAGCCTTTTTGGACAGATGCAGTCAAATATTTGGCAAATAAGACTTACAGAAGTTCTACCAAGGTAGATATGTTTGAGGGAGCTTCAAAATGAAATAAAACACCAAACTGAACACAACTGATCATTCACACTGGTTCATCAGACTGTCATCCGTCTGACTGTTGCTAGACTTTATCATGCCGCACAGCTGGCAGTAATTGGCACTATGCGTGAACTGCCCACTTAGGGGAAACAGGAGAGGTCTAGTGTGGAATTTATTTTGATCACCTCGTTTCCTTTCCATTTAAGATTCCATAAAATTTGAATGGCCGTTCAATCACAGTTGCAATGAATATGTACGTGATGGAGCTCGTCACATTTTAAAGTCATGTTTTATGATCGTCATAGCTGTAATTCTCTCCATTCATCATTTATTTTCCATTGCTTTATACATAGTGCTCCTTGGGTGTCCCCTACCACAGTGATTAAGGAAGCCACAGGGGTAATCAGGGTTGCTGGTGATAGGCCACATCTCTGGTGCTGGTGCCCACAGTTTAAGGATGTTTTCACACCTCCCTGCTAAAAAATCCAGCTTAAACCAGCCTAGGATGGTTGGCTGGTTTTAGCTGGTCGACCAGCCTGTTTTTAGAAGGGTTTTGGCCAATTCCAGGCTGGTTTCCAGCCATTTCCAGCCTGGTCTTAGCTGGTCAGGCTAGAAAATGACCAGCTAAAACCATCTTGACCAACCTGGTTTAAACTGGACATAGCTGGTTTTAGCTGGGATCCCAGCCTGGCTAGGCTGGTCAAGCTGGTTTTAGCTGGTCATCTCCCAGCCTGACCTGGCTGGTTAAAGCTGGATTTTTCAGCAGGGCTGCCTTATTTAGTTTGTTTGAATCGCACTAGAGTCTGTTTTTCCTCTTGGTGCAATTCGTTTGGGCAGGTTTGAATGTAGCAATTGCACTCTCGTCCTTCTCACCTTCCTTTACAGCACAAATTGTTTTAACATTATTGCTTAAAAGATTGACCTCAAACTGAAAACTACTGATCTAACCACGGGCACGCGCAGCAGGAGTGTTAACTCGTGAGAGAGAGCCATTCTCCTTGTTGATTGGCTGAGAAGAGGCAACGTAAGATGAGATAGAAAACGTGCCTAACTCCACCTACTCCTCACAGACAGTACAGAAAAGATGCAGCTAGATCAATAAGAAGCCTGAAGATTACAATGAAGTTACTTTTTAATGCCATAAAATTCTGAAATTATCGTACATTATAGGATTTTTCTCATTATTGATCGTACATTGTACAGAGGTCGAAATTATCGTACAAATACGATAATTATCGTACATCTGGCAACACTGCCTCCTCCTAAGGTGACTTGCTATGTGCCTTTGCCATTTGCAATTCTTAGAAGTTTGAAAGGAATGCACACTTTGGGGACCTGCTTTATTAGTATTTAAAAAAATAAATAAATAAAAAGTTCTAGCAATAACATTGTATTCTTTCATAGGGCCCCAAACTGCTGGCGGCGACCTCACCTACAAAGTTAACCTCCCAGTCATCCAGCTTTTGTGCTTGGAGCAGAAAAATCACTCCCTTGTGAACCATATAAAAGACTTTATTGAACTTTCCGATCTCACCACCTTTCGGGACCACTTGTTGTAAAGATTCTATATAGTCAGTCTCAGCGAGCAGTCCTATGCATGCAAGCCAAGCAGTATCAGTTCCTTGAGGGAGCTTTGCCAGTAACACCATTTATCACCATGGAAGTCCTGTTAGAGATTGAGGAAATTAGTTTAACACCCACACTCCCATTGTTGAAGGTGAGCTGCCATTAGCATTGGACATTTTTAACTATATTAATGAGGAGGATTTCCAGCCTCTTCTATAGGCTAGATCTCGGGTTAAAGAGATAGTTTACTCATAAATTAAAATTTATTCACTGTTTACTTACCCTTAAGTCGTTTCAAACCTTTATGAGTTTTTTTTTTCTTTCACAAAAGAAGATAAAAAATTACAAACCTATAAACAAACCCATAAAGTAGAAAAACCTAAAAACTATGGAAGTCAGTGACACTTTATACCTTGTCGTGAATGTAAAGGCAGAGAATGACTTCTTAGCACATCCTAAAAAAATTATTTATGGCGAGGGGGCAGGGCCGAGAGCTGTGGGTACAGAATGAGGCTGGCGCATAAGTGAATTATAACAAACACCTGTAGCGCGCACCATCCTTAAACCTCTGAACTATAAGAGGAGGAACAATAGCAGAGGAACTGAGAGAGGCCCAGGCCTGGACACAGTTATGATGTGCTTGTTTTAGTTTAGATTCATTAAAACTTATTAAAAGTTCGCCAGTTCTTCGCCTCCTTCTTCCCGGCAACTAGGTGGCCGTAAACTGCATTATATTGGTGCCAAAAATCTAGAAAAGGAGGGACACGTTGTGAAGGCACCCTCGCCGCTGAGAGGGGTGAGTCAATCGGGATTGAACCCGAGTGAGAGAGAAACCTGTCTGTCTGCCCAGAGCGCCGGGGTGGCCAGGAGTTGACGAGGAAAAAGTCTGCCCGCTGCTGACTCCCAACATGGGGAGGAGCAGGGTATGCGGGGCTCACCACAGCATGGGAAAGAGCAGGGAGGAGCCATCCCAGTAAGATGTTGGCATCACTGCGATCTGCCAAGATGCTGAAGGCTACTACCGTCCACCTAAGCGGGAGAGGAGCAGAAGACTGGGAATGCCGCCACCCAGAAAAACAGCACCTGGAAGCCAAAAGACAGACGGATGGATAGATTCCTTCACAGGGGCTATACCTACATGTAGTGAAGGGAAGGCCTTAAGTTTTGAAATGATGTATCAAACTGCATGCATGCATTTCTTTAAGAAGTTTTGCAAGACATTCTGTAAAAACATACATGGGGGCAAATACATTTTATCCCAGTCAGAAAGTCGCTATAACAGCAAACAAACAATGAAAGGTAAGAAAGCTTTTTAATTTTGACATTTGGTTCAAACGTTAAGATTTACCTATTTTTTATAATCATTATTATTTACACCAATTATTGTTCCATTTGAACTGTGCTTCTGTGTTAACTATCAAGTATTTATCTTTAGAATTCTGGCAAGGAGAACATTCCATGTCCAGATTCACATGCAAAAAAGGCAAATATTCGGCTGGTAAAAAAGAAATCTGTATGTAATTGTTTTGATTGCGATGGTGACATGCATTCATGTACACTTTCATAGTGTAATAATTTTATTAATAATTACTTTTAGTAATACTTTATTTTGATGGTCCATTTGAGTGTTAGTAGACTGTCTGCTTAATATCTGCTGATACTGCTCCTACAACAGACATTTAAAGGGCCATGAAACCCCCTCGTTTCAGCAGGGTGTTTTCACACCTCTACTTTGGAAAAAGTCAGAAAAGTGGGCGTGTCCAGATCTGTTTAGGGGGGAGTGTCAGAGAAAGAAAAGAGGCATGGTGTGGGAGTGTCTATTTGGGCACGCGCTAACTTTCAGAGTCAAAACACACACACACACAAACACACACACAGAGGAGAGAAAGTGATGGTGTTTACTTGGACATCTGTAGTCGAATTATTTGCCAAATTATTAAAGGGTGGACTTTAACTGCAGTTTGGCTCTTTCATTCAGGGAATTCATTCATGTCCCTCGCGACAAACGAGATATTTGATTCGAGGAACTGCTCTAAGCGTCTATTTTTCATGCAATGTTTGATACCGCACGGCGAACGAGAGAAAAAAAAACCCCGCATTTCCCGGAAACTTAGATGCACACGGCAGGTAGCATCAGAAAGCCGCGTGTGTTATTCCGGTCACAAAATTGCGGTGAAAATCTTACACGAGGTTAAAGTTTGGTTGTAGTGCTAACATGTTTACACTCGGTGCAATAGTTAACTTAGTTCAATACGAACAAACTGAATGAACAAAGAGCACTGGTCGCTCACTTACCAAATCTGTAGAGACATGACAATCACCAGCAACTAGAGCCACATCTTTATTAAGAGATTACAAGCGAATCTGGATCCCAGCGTTTGCAGATGAGAACAGCTCTCAGGTAAACAATAATCCTCCTTAGACACGTAAGTTATTGTTGTCGAGCGTCGCGTACACTGTAATCCACGCGTGACTCCAGCTGAGCTCTCACAGAAAGAAAATGAAAACAAAACTAAACTGCAGCAAACTATAAAAGCAACACTTCACGCTTGTTTTGCCAACACAACGTGGCGTCTCTGTCGTCTAAACACTGTGACAGTAATAAATATTAATGAAGTTGCACAACAGAGCGCACTGATTGGTTTGAACCGAGCCTTACTCATGCATTAATGCAACACACTGTAAGACGTAATAAGACACACTCTGGCACAGACGCCCAGTCTGCACGCTGCAATACAAGCTATTATCTCATGGCCGTGACCCAGCTTCAAAAATTCGTTTCAAACCGGAAGTACAAATTTGATTGAAATAATGCAAAAACAACCAATTTACACGTTTTAGTGAAATTTATGTGTCCTAATAGTGTTTTTAGCAGTGTGGGACACATATACGACTGTCAACAGCCGTTTTGGTGTTTCGTGACCCTTTAAATCATGTTAAGAAACCTTGCAAATACATGTCAACTTACACTAACCCTAACCACAACCTAACAATCTACTTCTAATCTAATAAGAACTAGTTGGCATGTATATGCAATGTAACTTAAGTTACAAAAAAATGGACCATCAAAATAAAGTGTGACCTTACTTTTAATGTTGGTTTCTACAGGCTATACTGGTCAAGGCTACACTGTGACCTGTAGGCACAAATTTCAACGCAACAGTCAACAGCTTTCACAAGAAGACTTAAATTTGGAGGCAAGAGTTTTACACTTGGAGGTGCTTTTACATGAAAAAGAACCCCCCTTTTAAAATGTAAGGTTTAAAAATTTTTGATTGTGACAATTAAAGAGCCCATATTATACATGAAATAGGGTCATATCCTGGTTGTAAGGGTCTCCAACAACAGTCTAATATGCATGCAAGGTCAAAAAACACTTTCATGGTCTTATAATCTGCATTTATTTTTAGCTAATTATCCCAGCGACTCCTGTATGAATCGTCCAGTGATTCATTTGTTCCCAAACTCCTCCTTAGCGCGGAGCTAATCTGCGCTGATTGGACCGATGACAGTCTGTCGCGATTGGTCGACTGCCTTCAGTCAGAGAGGGAAATGGCCAATAGCTAATCAGCAATTTAAAAAGTAATCACAGTTCATACTCGCTCGATAGTGTAGACGTGGATTTTAGCTGCCACACTATGGCGAACGAAGGAGACAGTCGTGTACTCGCCATACCACACACACACAAAAACACACACACACCTCCGGATGACAACGCTCCCGCTTCCGCCCGCACCCGCCAGGTTTTAGCCTGAGAACCCGCTCCGTTTTCTGCCCGCCGCGCCCGGTCCCGCTAGAGCGGAGAACACAACCAAAAATCACCCAGTATACAGTCCACACACACACAGCACAGCACAAAGCACACAAAGCTCGTTCGTTCGTTCGCTCTCTCTCTCTCTCTCTCGCTCTCTCTCATACGCGCGCGTGCGCACTAACACACACACAAGCACCACGCAGACTCTCTCTTTCTAATTCGCATAGCAATATCCGTGATATTGCTAGACAGCCCGCTCCCGTCCCAAATTAAACCCGTTACCGACCGCTCCCGCGATTTATTCGGAAATTTATTCCCGCGGCTGTCCCCGCGCCAGATTTCTGCGGCGAGGGAATAAATTTCCGAATAAATCGCGGGAGCAGAACTCTAGCACGGAGCTCCATAAACAAACAGCACGCGTCGCGTTTTTAACGTGACTTTGCACGCGATAAGATAAAATATCCAGTTAACCTGATACAGTACACGCGGTTACAAGTAACAAATCACAACTAAATACATTTGCAAGCTAGAGTAAACGAGGCAACAACTTTAACCGCACGTACTTACACTTGAGAAATGGAAGAAACCCATCCTGACGTCCATCAGTTACTCTTTACTGTTCGTTCCTTTAACAAACTCAGATGAAGTATTCTTTGTAGCATGTAGCTTCCAGAAGTTTCCAACTGCTTGGTTATAATGCTGATGTTTCATCTTTGGGTAGAGACTCAATATAATGTCCATCTGCAGTGTGACTTCAATCGACCGGCATGTTTGTGTGCGTGTGTTTGTGGGTGTGCGTGTGTTTGTGGGTGTGTGTGTGTGTCTGGGTTTCTGCGTCAGAGGGCGGGGCCTCAGGTTTGAAATCTCCCGGGTTTGCGCGTGCACGTGAATAACTTGGTTTCGTTCGTACGTCATGGCGAAACACCTAATGAGTCGGTATCAAGGCGACTCGTTTGAAGCACTATGAGTCGACTCTTTTATAGATGAATCAACCGTTTTAAACACTGTATTCTTACAGATTTAAGCCTTAGCTGGATACTTCACTTCACTTAGAGCTGTGTTACACACTACATGGAGGGGAATTTTCAAAAACCCATAATATGGGCTCTTTAAAGAATGGCTTAATGATGGCTGAATTTTCTCCTTTTGGGGGGTAAAACTATAACTGTAAGCATGTCATTTTTCATGAATACACAAATTCAAAGTTTAACATCTGCTCTTCAACCAGTTCTTGTGTTCCATGTTTCTTTGTTGGCTGACTAGTGGCACCATTGTGCTTTTACTCACATATGAACATCCATGGGTCCTATTTTTGATGGTAAACACAACTCCGAATGCATATCAAAGCATAAATCTCTCAACTCTTTTATTCAACGGTGCAGAAACTGCCTACTCTTTTATCTTTGTTGCTGTTTTTACAAAGCTGCTGTGGAAGTTTATCTTCAAAGCACACAAAGAGAAAACAAATTGATTTGTTGACCAGCTTCTGATATGCCCAATGACCTATGCATTGCTTTTGTAACTTTCCTAAGTTATGACTTCCTTCTGGACTACAGAGTCAACACTACTGACTGCAAAAGAATTATTTTTGTCTTCTCTTGAGAGCTCTCAACAGGAAGATTCCATTCATTGCATGACTATTTCAATGCTTTTGTGCACTATAACAGAGATGGAAAATTGTGTTTCTTTACAATGTTAAGTGAGCCATTTATAACACAAACCAGAGCCACAGTGCTATATAGCTACAGCATGTGGAAACCAGAGCCACAGTGTTAAACCCCTGGTCAGATCACACAAATGTATCATGATTTTGGCATGATTTCCTTGACGTAGGGCGTCGTGGGGAATTTTAAAAAACAAATGGGCGTCATGACACAAAAATTAAATGGTTTCTTCTTGTGTAATGGGGCATAGTTCACGACAACCGTTAATATGCCTGCGATGCTTCATGACACCAATGCAGAAAGCGTGTTTAATTTTTTCCTCAAATCTTCACAACGAGTTCTGTCATGTGGGACTCTGGAAAGTAGGAGCACATCATTTCTCAGTTATATCCGTGGGTGCTTGTTACGACTGAAGTTATTTATTTATTTATTATTGCGTATTGCATGTCTTTTTCTTTGTCCTGCCTTCTTTGCCCCCGTTTTTTTTTTTCTGTTATCCTATAGGCTCCCATACCGGCATGATCTCGTGTTTTGATTGGCTGCTGGTTTCGGAGGCCAGCTTCCGGCAGGGTTCAGGGAGCTCATTTGCGTTGCGACCGTTGCTGGGAATGGAGCTCCTGGATTTCTCTTACCCCTCTGGCCGACGACCAACAATCAATTTTGTACCATTATTCATACATTAACCTACTTTGAGAGTTTGAGCTTGTAGGGGTTGCCTGCCTATTTATTGGATTACTTTTGACTGTTTATGTTTAAGGAGAAAGGTAAGCTTCCTGTATTTTTCTTTCAAAATTAATAGGTAATTTAGCGCATTTACTTTATAGATTATTCTGTTTGTCATTTTGGCCTGTGGCCACCCTTAAGAGATGCTCATTTATATTTACTACTGTTGTCTATAATAAAACATTTAATTACTCTTAACTGAGTGTCCGAGTTGGTTGTCGACCAAAGGGGATCTTTTGCATGAAGTTTTTGTTTTGTTTGGGAAATCCACCACCCTAACATATTTGTTTTCTTTGTTTATTATACCCATGTTGTTTTTCCCCTAGACGTGGGGCGTAATAGTGCTGTTAATCCATGGGTAAGGTAATCAAAAAATAGGCTGTATATTTACTTATGGGTGGGTCTGGAGTGGATGAGATCAATCATTGGTTAAGCAAACTTTAACTACTTTCTCCAAAATATTAAAGTGTTTTAAGCAATTTTATTTGACAGACTACCACAAATATGTAGACTTCTCCATTCTCACAATGATTTTGAGTTCTCTCAGCCTTATAATCGAGTTGTAGTCTGGGAACATATTTAGTGCTGCAAATACATTGTAAATACCGGTCTTGCTTATTCAAATTACTTGCTAATTAAATTGAAACAGCCCGGCACAATGGATGATTTTTTCATTAAAAATGAAAACAGTTTAATATAAGTTTATCTAAAACTAAAATTTTATTAAGACTAGATTTTATTTTATTTAACAAACCAGTTTGTGTTTTGTCGCTGAAGCATTTAGTAGACTGGTCTTGAACCACTTCACCTGAGATGTTCTTTTTTGTTCTTGTTTATCTAGTAGATAACTGACCAACAAAAATACATTCAAATTTCAATACAAATTATCACCAAACAAACTTTGTTTAAAAAAAAAAAAAATCCAAGAAAAATATACTAATTATTTTTTAGTTTGTGCCCATGCACTACTCAACTGTGTAAGTGGATGATTTGTTTCGCTCCATGGATAATAAGGATTGGCTGAGACCAGGGCTGCGTCCAAAACCGCATACTTCCATATTATATTGTACGCTAAAATCAGTATGCGAGCTGAGTAGTATGTCCGAATTTATAGAATTCGAAAATCAGTAGGCGAGAAGTACCCGGATGACTTACTACTTCCGGCGAGATTCTGAAGTACATGCACGCTGGGCTATCCCGTAATGCCCCATGAGAGAATTCATGAATGGAAGTGAGGCGACGCAACTGACGCAGGTAGGTCACGTGACCATGACAAAATGGCGGATGTAGTACGTCCGAATTCCATTCATACTTTTCAAATTCATACTATATAGAATGTACTTTTCTAACGGCCGAGTAGTACGTTTAAATTCAAATGCATTTCCTACTGAGTAGTAGGCGATTTCGGACGCAGCCCAGGAATAAGTTGTAATTCAGCAACCAATATGCATAAGCCAGTGTCAGGATTGGTTGTACTAAATGTAGGTGAACCAGCCAATCAGGAAAAGCAGTAGACAAAAATAAGAAAGTGAACTAGAGTGATAGAAAGAAAAACATAATGAGACACATAATACAAACATAAATAAGCATTAGACAAATTACCAGTTTGTAAACATTCAGGATGCATGCAAACGAGATAGCAGCAAAAATGCTGGAGCGCTAGCATTTATTGCAAGGTAATGACATCCTATGCAGCACAGAGTTTGTTGTTGTCTTAGAAATAAGTTATATTGATTACATAGTATAAATAAATTATTTGGACATGTCCAAGAAATAATGCTCCATGATTTCCTGATTCAAAACTTTGTAGTGCTAAAAACTGAGATTCTGCCTAGCCAAATACAAGGAAAGAAGACAGAACTGTACAAGGCCTGGGAAATCATCAACAAGCAAAACTGCATTCTGACAGCGAACTGCACCTGTACGGCAGGGAATGTGAATTTACACTTTCACGTTTCATTTTCAGCATTCAGTGTCCACAGAATAATTAACCATATTTAACTGTTTTTGCTGAAATCATTGCTGCAATCAAAACGAGTAATGTGCATGATTCAACATAGGGTGAACTTACCTGATATAAAATATACAGAGTATGAAATATGAAGAATCCAGCATTTTTTAATTAGGTCCTCACTCCATTCAGCTCTGATATATGTTAGCCAAAGACATCTTCAGTTGGCATTAAAAGCAGTGTGGTGTATGGTAAAATGTACGGTAAAATTTAAGTTTTCTATTTATAACCCTTGGAATATAACATCCTACCGCACAACACATGTTTGCTATTGCAACCGATATTTTTTGTACCCGTGTGACGTCATGTGTGACGTAGGTTGTTAATTCCCTTCTACGTGATGGCACATAACAGTATTAATGACCAATTTGCCAAAATGTAAAAAAGAAACAAATGTCCAAAAGATTGTGTTGTTATTTTAAAAAAAAAAATGTTTTGTGTGTTTTACAGTCAAAGTCTATTTTGTTTGCTTTAAGGGCTTTGCTTTTAGGCTGTGTCTGGATATGCAGTGTCATGAAGGACAAGCAATTACAGGAAGCATGCCAAGAAAATGTCAAGCAAAATGCAGCTGGCAGAGAACATTAGAGCACTCCAAAAGTCAAGCTCAGTAAATGTGCATAGTTAAAAGTCTGCTATGTATTTCGGCAAATGACAAAAAATGGTTCAAACTAGCACTTACTGTTTCCTTTCACATTTCAGTATGAATTACTATTGGAATGTATTTTAAAGTAATGTGTGTGCTTGATTTACGGTGAAAAGTCTATTCTGGAAATATTACCTTTGAATGGCTTGGCTTTGCTGAAAAACTGAAAAACAATCATTCATTTTGTTAACAGAACATAATGTCTCATAATGTTGAAAACTTTTAATAAAACAACAATTATTATTATTTTAGATATGGCTCTACTGTTATTTTTAACCGTGGTATTTTTTTCATTGACTAATGGGGAAAAATGGCCTCAACAGTATGGAGAAACTAAGTTGACCATTCTTTATTTATAAACACTTTCATACATGCTTGACACTTACGAAGAATCTTGTGTCTTGTATCACCATCTGTTCATACTCATGTGTCATTTTCTAGTCCTTGTATGCTGTATAGGCATAATAACAGTACTGGAGCTTATATTTAACTGCATCAAATGGAAAATACAGAGTAGAGACATGTGGATAGATTTGCATGTAAATCCAAATAATAGTTCTAATTACCCACAGGAACATAATTTTTTTTAGCCAGTGTGGCCTTTTAGATGCTGCTACACACTTATTTTCAAATGCATAGGGCCATTATAAGTAAATGTCAAAGAGGTTTTTGAAAAGTGACTTAACATTTAAGATTATATTAAAGTTAATTGGTTGCAGGTGAATAGGTACAGAAAAAATGGTTTTATGATTATATGACACTGCTTTCAACTATAAATGGAAAACCGCGGTGTGGTTTAAAGACCTGGGCAGTTTAATACAACTTTGGTTTTCGTATTCTAGCTATGAAAACATGATGCTGCATTCCATTCATTGTATATAAAGTGAAACTCTGTCACCATTCCTGCAGCCTCTATATCTGTCAAATTATTAATTTTTTTACATGAATTTTAACATGCTCAATGCTTAAGCAGGAATGTTCCAAATGATCCAAACAATGAACAATGCAAAATGTAAGCAACTTTGGACCTTGTGTTTGTTTATATGGAAGACTCTGCAATTTATTTGTTTGTTTTTTAACAATAAATCAACTGATTTAAATCCCTGAACAAGATTCTTGTGTTAATTATTGTATATTTCAGATGTGTGTGTATATATATATATTGTTTTTCTATTTAAAATATTTTCCAAAATAATATTTAACAGAGCAAGGAAATTTTCCCAGTATGGCCGATAATATTTTTTTCTTCTGGAGAAAGTCTTATTTCTTTTATTTCAGCTAGAATAAAAGCAGTTTTTCATTTTTAAACACCGTTTTAAGGACAAAAGGATTAGCTCTTTTAAGCTATATATTTTTTCTCGATAGTCTACAGAACAAACCATCATTATACAATAACTTACCTGATTACCCTAACCTGCTTAACCTACTTAACCGGGTAAAGCCTTTAAATGTCACTTTAAGCTGTATAGAAGTGTCTTGAAAAACATCTAGTCAAATATTATTTACTGTCATCATGGCAACGATAAAATTAATAAGTTATTAGAAATTAGTAATTAAAAATATTATGTTTTTGAAATGTGTTGAAAAAATCTTCCCTCCATTAAACAGAAATGTGGGGGGGTAAAAAGGGGGCTAATAATTCAATTGTATATGGTATTTACGCTGTTTATGCTATATGCTGTTTAACTGTTTATTGCTTGTTGACAATTAAACATTTCAACTGCTCTGAAAAGTCAGATTAAGGTCAATCTAGGGGTCAATATGAGATTTTTATTAATCTTAATTCTTCTGAGGCCTGTTTCAAAATAGAGTTTCAGAAAAAAAACACTGAGTAGGTTACCCATGAAATGAGAAACATCTGGGATTTCCATTTCAGAATGGAAGGTATGTCAAACTTGAGACAGTACGTTAAGCCTGTTTCTAAGGTATCATATAATTCGGTTTCTTTACAGTTTTACTTATATTCAGTCAGTTAGCATGATACTTTACTTTATGAACCTCACCTGGTCAGGAGCAGGTTTTCTCAGTAAATCCAGAGTTTGTTTTTCTCTCCTCTCTCTTTTTAAAGCACAAGTGATGTTTAAATAATTTATTCATTGACCCCTGTTCCACACTTGTTCGTGTGTGTGTGTGTGTGTGTGTGTGTGTGTGTGTGTGTGTGTGTGTGTGTGTGTGTGTGTGTGTGTGTGTGTGTGTGTGTGTGTGTGTGTGTGTGTGTGTTCCAGATACTGAGAGTAGAGTTTTGTGTATCGAGTTGTTTTTGTTGCCGTTAGTTTTCACATCTTGTGGTTTGTGTGTGCTGCGGTATAAAAAAGTGAGTGCTTTGAAAAACCAATTGGAAATTAATTTAGCAGGCAGTTGTTTTTATTGCAAATTAATTAAGTATAAATGCTGTCCCATATAGAAAATCCACAATACGTGTAAAAGTAAATGAATTTCTACATATTAACAGAAAAATGTGTAAGCTTGTGCAAATGTGACAAATGGTGACATGTAATTGTCTATCATTTAACTATCCATTTTATTTAGTGGTACTTCTGTCTTTTTGCTCACATGGCTGATAACTGAAAATTAGAATTATTAGCCCTCCTTTGAATTTTTTTTCTTCTTTTTTTTACATATTTCCCAAATGATGTTTAACAGAGCAAAGAAACACAGTAGGTCTGATAATATTTTAGATTACATTAGATTCAACCTTATTGTCATTACACATGTACAATGCAAAGAAATGCATTTTTTCTTCTGGAGAAAGTCTTATTTGTTTTTGTTTTCAGCTAGAAAAAAAGCAGCTTTTCATTTTTTAAAAAAAACCTTTTAAAGGACCATGAAACCCCCTCGTTTCAGCAGGGTGTTTTCACACCTCTACTTTGGAAAAAGTCAGAAAAGTGGGCGTGTCCAGCTCTGTTTAGGGGGTAGTGTCGGAGGAAGAAAAGTGGGATGGTGTAGGAGTGTCTATTTGGGCACGCGCGAGTTTCAGAGTCAAAATACACACACACACACACACACAGTAGAAAGTGATGGTGTTTAACCTACATGGACATCTGTAGTCGAATTATTTGCCAAATTATTAAATGGTGGACTTTAAGTGCAGTTTGGCTCTTTCATTCAGGGAATTCATTTATGCCCCTCGCGACAAACGAGATATTTGATTCGAGGAGCTGCTCTAAGCGTCTATTTTTCATGCAATGTTTGATACTGCATGGCGAATGAGAGAAGAAAAAGCATCATTTCCAGCATTTCCCGGAAACTTAGATGCACACAGCAGGTAGCGTCAGAAAGCCGCGTGTGTTATTCCGGTCACTAAATGCGGTGAAAATCTTACACGAGGTTAAAGTTTGGTTGTAGTGCTAACATGTTTACACTCATTGCAATGGTTAACTTAGTTCGATACGAACAAACTGAATAAACAAAGAGCACTGGTCGCTCACTTACCAAATCTGTAGAGACAGGACAATCACCAGCAACTAGAGCCGCGTCTTTATGAAGAGAATACTGCAACAAATCCGGATTTCAGTGTTTGCAGAAGAGAACAGCTCTCAGGTAAACAATGTTCCTCCTTACACACGTAAGTTATTGTTGTCGAGCGTCGCGTACACTGTTAATCCACACGTGAGTCCAGCTGAGCTCTCACAGAGAGAAAATGAAAACGAAACTTAACTGCAGCAAACTATAAAAGCAACACTTCACGCTTGTTTTGCCAACACAACGTGGCGTCTCTGTCGTCTAAACACTGTGACAGTAATTAATATTAATGAAGTTGCACAATAGAGCGCGCTGATTGGTTTGAACCAAGCCTTACTCATGCATTGATGCATCATACTGTAAGACGTAATAAGACTCACTCTGGCACAGACGCCCAGTCTGCACGCTGGAATACAAGCTATTACGTCATGACTGTGACGCAGCTTCAAAAATTCGTTTCAAACCGGAAGTACGAATTTGTTTGAAATAACGCAAAAACAACCAATTTACACTTTTTAGTGAAATATAGGTGTCTTAATAGTGTTTTTAGCAGTGTGGGACACATATACAACTGTCAACAGCTCAAAAAATGTGTTTTGGTGTTTCGTGACCCTTTAAGGTAAAAATTATTAGCCCCTTTAAGCTATATATTTTTTGATAGTCTACACAACAAACCATCTGTCATGCTGGTAGACTAGGAAAGACAAGGATGGTTCTCTTTTCACAGTTTTATTCTAAACAAAGTCACTAATCAAAGTGGGGATCAATGGGATGGTATTATTGCAGTAGCAATCTTCTTTAACAGCACTGTTAGTGTTAACATCAGATGGTATTGATCTCACATGCAGTTTGCTCGTAGGAACATCCGCAGGTAAGTATACAGACACATATTTGGTTTTATTTATTTTTTACTTTTATTTTAATTTTCTATTGTCACAACTCTCCCAACTCTAAATTGTGTTGCACATTTTTTGTTTTTTTGTTTTTCTAAAAGTGTACGCAAAATGAAAATGGAACACAAGAGAATTAAAGAAAATGATGTGATGGATGATTGAATGAAATGATGGACATTACAGTAGTCAACATCTGAAGTGGATCAAAACCTTTCATCAAAGTTGTAGTAAAACTATAGAACAACGCTTATTCTTGTCAACTTTTTTGATCCATTTCAAATGCTGAGTGCTTTAGTCTGTGCATATAAAGCCACAAGTATCTTTATACAGCAGTCATTCTCAAAAGACATGCAACCTTTGATTTTTCATTCATTCATTTTCCTTCAGCTTAGTGCCTTAATTATCAGGGGTCACCATAGTGTTATGAACCACCAACTATTCCACCATACGTTTTTTGCATGTGGGTGCCCATATACCCACAACCCAGTACTGGAAAACACCCATACACACTCATTCATAAACACACACACACTCATACAATACGTCAAATTTAGTTTTCCTAATTCACTTATACTGCATGTTTTTTGACTGTGGGGGAAACCGGTGCATATAGAGAAAACCCATGAGAGAAAACCTTAATAAGAGGTATTATTCATTCATTAATTTTCTTGTTGGCTTAGTCCTTTTATTAATCCGGGGTCGCCACAGCGGAATAAACAGCCAACTTATCCATCAAGTTTTTACGCAGCGGATGCCCTTCCAGCCGCAACCCATCTCTGGGAAACATCTACACACACATTCACACACTCACTATGGACAATTTTGCCTACCCAATTCACCGGTACTGCATGTCTTTGGACTGTGGGGGAAACCAGAGCACCCAGAGGAAACCCACGCGAATGCAGGGAGAACATGCAAACTCCACACAGAAACGTCAACTGAGCCGAGGCTCGAACCAGTGATCTACTTGCTGTGAGGCGACAGCACTACCTACTGCGCCACTGCGTCGCCCAGAGGTATTATTATTATTATTATTGTTATTATTATTATTATGTAAACATGGGGAGAAAATGCAAACTCCACATAGAAATGCTATCTGGCCCAGTAGCGACTCAAACTTACAGTACCTTCTTCCTGTAAGACCACAGTGCTAAGCACGGAGTCACCGTGCCACCCTTCGATCAGTCATAACTTAGCTAGCAAAATTTATGTGACCCACATCAGACACTTACATTTGGCCCACATATCACATGGAATGATAGCACTTGGGCGGTCCGCTCCTGTTTGCCAGATCTGGGCCACAATGAAGCCATAGCAACATCACATATCAGCCAGAATTCAACCAAATAAACCAGAACTGACCCTAATTTGGGTCACAGTTTGCTTTTATTCTGGCCCAGATCTGGCCCACAACAGACACTTACATCAGGACCACAAACTGTATGGAATGATGGCCACAATTTGCTTTTATTCTGGCCCAGATCTGGCCTACACCTTACACTTGCTGGGTGTGGCAAAGTACAAAAATCACAGCATGCATTGCACTATGAATACATTATATAGCTTACTGATGTTGCCAGTTTCATTATTTGCTGTTGATTCTGCTGTTTATGTTGACGTTGTTGATTTTGTTACTTTTAGTATCCTTTTTTTTGTGATGTTTGTGAGTCTTGTTTATTTTGTTAATTGTCACCGTTGTTGAGATTCATACACTGATTATTGATGTCTCTGTGAGCAGAAGTTGAACAATAGAATTTATTTTGGGCTTATAAACCTTCATGATTCTGTGGCATGTGCAAGCATGTAATTACGGTACTTTTAATAATGGATTAAATATTGGTTAGCATCAGTGAATTATAATATTTCATCACAGGTTGTGCCTTACTTAATTTGATTATTTTGGGGATTTTTTTACTTGGCTTTTTTGCTGTAATGAAAAAACCTTTCAAGCAAAGTTCTTAAAAGTTACAGCAGCCCAAAGCAAAATTTATATCAAGAGGTTCAGGGCTATGAGCCCAACTAAAGCAAACACTTTTCTCCATAATGGTGACTTTAGTCTTTGTGGTCCACTTATGATTTAAGATAACTGGGCCACATATGCCATATCTTATCTGGGCCGCTTTAGGCTCACAGCCACATTAGCCGGAGCTATATGTGCCAAATATTCGCCAAAAGTGGCCCACATATGTTTTAAGATAACTGGCCCATTTTCTATATCTTCTCTGGGCCACTATAGGCTAACGGCTGCATTAGCCAAAGTTTACTGTGTCGAATATTTGCTAAAATGGCTCACATTTGTTTTAAAATAACTGGGCCACATTAGGCTCACAGAGGCAATAGCCAGAGCTTACTGTGCCAAATATTTGCCAAAAGTGGCCCACATATGTCTGGCCCACATTTGCACGTACACGTGTGAGCCACTTTAGGTTTAGACCCAGATTACCCTTAAATGATCATGCCTCAATTTTGCCAGCTGTGGCCCACATTTGTACTCCATCATTAGGGCCAAATTTATAATTTTCCACATGGGCCCCATAAGGCTAATGTTCAAATTACTTTCGCCATAAGTGCCAAATCTTTGCCTTAAATGGCCCTTCTATGAATTTGAATCTTTGCCCCCCTTTGCCATTGTACAGGTGGGCCACTTCAGGCTCACATGTATTGGCCGAAGGAATACCACCAGTGCCACATAACTGCCTAAAGTGGCCCACATTCGCATGCTATTTGGGAATATTCAAAATTACAAAGTTATGTCATTAAGAACCTTTAATGACTGGTGAAATTGTGCTTTTTATCATGCTTTTCATTCATAGCATCACTCCACATTCCATCATTGGTTATTTTAGCCAGAAGCTGAAACATCTGTCTCTGACCAATCTCCATAACTAACACAGACTCCAAGTCTATAACAACAACTTCACCAGACGATGAACTAATGTCCATGTCTGTCCCAGACTTTCAGCCAGAAGCTATGTCTGTCATGTAATGCTCTAGGTTACATCTGTTTCTGCTTTTAGTTCTCCAGTCCAAAGCTTGTACTGTATATATCTCCATTTCTCCCTTCAGCAGGGAAAGTTGCCCCAGGGTGGCCTGTCTCCACCATTATTGTACTGTAACACATTTATTATTTTATTAAAATAATTTTACTGACATGATGCTATAGCTGTGTTAGAAATCTCTATCATTTACTATTTCCAATTCTTTTATTTTAGCGGATTACAGTATTACAGGATATAATAGCATTGTAGTATCATGTCTCATTCATTGATTTGCTTGAAAGAGTGAATGAAAACAGATTTATGTGTGATTCAGCATCTCTTGATGAAACACAGTAATTTGGCATGACATCCTCACAAATGTCTTTCCCTTCCAATAGTAACTTATTTAAGCCCATGGGGACCGTTTTAGACACAACTAGTGTTTGGTAAGGTTACTTTTGAAAGTAATGCATTACAATATTGAATTACTCCTCAGAAAGAAATTAGTTTTGTTACTTACTTTTTAGTATTAGCAGTGGTGTAAAGTAACACATTACAAATACTAAATTTTCTGTAATTGAGTAGTTTTTCTCAGGAATTGTAGTTTACTAAGTAGTTTTAAAAATGTGCACTTTTACTTTCCCTTGAGTACAATTTTAGAGCTCTATCTTTACTCCACTAACAATACTTTCCTTCAACCTGCAGTAAATACTTAATTTTTTTCTTATCTATAGTAATTAGAAATCATCCAACCTAAAATCAGCCAAATATCAACGTCTAATGATGTTACAACTTGACGTTGTGTGGAAATTAGCGCTATGATGTCTTGATGTTGGATTTTAGTTGCCATACGTGACGGATAAATGTCAGTGTTTGATGTCAATATAATGTTGGTTTAAGCTCGACGTTGGATTTTGGTCACTTTCCAACACAACCTAAAATCAACCAAATAGCAATGTCATTTAACGTCTTTATTGAACATCAAAATAACATTGTCTTAGACGCTGACTAGACATTGAATTTTGGTCACCTGATGTCATGACCTAAATCTAACCTGATATTAACGTCTTTTGATGTTGTGTGCCTGCTGGACAATAAATAGATGCACTACAGAATTCTATGTTTACACACATCCACACATTACTTGTAAAGCATCAGCTTTTCACAGCGTAATACTACTCACAGGTCTACTTTTTACTTATACTAAGAGTAATATTTTCACTGATGATTAGTAATGCGTTACGATATTTTTAAGCTACTTTAGCGTTAATTTTCTTAACAGGATTAGGGTCGGTCTCCTTCAGAACTTGCAAAACTTTTTTTTTTCTTATAGAGGATTTTTGCAATTAACAACTGACTGTATAACCTACACCTACATTTTCCTTTAAAAACCTCAAAAAAAAAGTATACTTTTGGATATTAGCTAATTGATGAAAATAAAATGCAACTCGTATTAGGAAGTAACTCAAATATTATTACAAGGTAATGCATTACTTTACTTGTTATATATACAACTAAAAACTAATCACCACCTGAAGTAGAAAGTTTATAACTGACAAACAATTTCACACTTCACAGTAGGACTTTTCCCAAATCCAGACAATAATTATCATAATACAATTGACTACTGCAAAATTGAGTTAAAGTTAAAGTTTTTATACTTTATTGTTATACATTAAATAAATTTATATATATATATATATATATATATATATATATATATATATATATATATATATATATATGTACTTTTTTGACCACCAGCCATGTGACTAGCAGTTCCCCTTTGGTTGGGGAACTTCAGTGCCATAAGTGGATGAAATCCACGATGGGAGGATTCGGATCAGAAGCCGCTTGTCTGGAGAGTATTGAACGGGCCAATGAATGAAATTAATTGGCAGCGTAAGCTTGCGCAGGTGTGCGGCATCTGCAATTATCTCAGCATATAAGCACACCTGAAGCCAGCAGACGCCATCCTTTTCGCTTCAGATCCTTTCTGAGTGAGTCGATGAGGGTTCCTCTTGCTGATCAGCACTACAGAGCGAATGAGTGTGTCTCCCGGTCCAGAGTGTGTACACGCAGCGGCAGACGGTCGAGCTGGGTTTCTCCCTTGCCTGGCGTTCTTTGGGTCCGGTCCTCCAGAGCGGTGCGTATAAAGTTGCAAACTTCACAGAAAGAGCAACACAGTCGTGCAGCACGTCCTTTTCAGGACGGCGCTCCGACTGTGCGTTTCTGGATGCGGTGGTTTCCTGTCCTCGGATGATGGGCACGAGCACTGCGTTACATGTCTGGGGGTCCAGCATGTTAATGCGCTGCTCGCGGGCAGTTCATGTCGTCATTGCGATGCCATGACTGTTGCGCAGTAAAGATCGCGGCTAGCCTTTGCAAAAGGGCGAACCACCCCAGTTGTCCCCTGCTCTGCAGCGGGCACTCGGGCAGATCTGAGGGTTTCAGCGAGAGATAATCCGTCGCCCACGGGCCCGCGGACCTCCTGCTCCTCTAAGCGCTCCATCCAAGCTTCGGGCGGGGGAAGCGATCCGTCTAACAGATGGTAGCCCTTACGCCCGATGACACCGGAGACTAGACGTCCACCGCGGCATCGGAGGGTGGGCTTTCATTGTCCGATGATGATCCAGACCCGCTCGCCCCCTTCGGGCTGGTGAGCGCTGTCACTACGGATCCTGAAACGGACATGTTAGCCGTGCTTTCCCGGGCTGCTTCGGCCGTGGGTTGGAGATGGTTTATCCCCCAGCTCCGCGGCCGGACCGACTAGAGGGGCGTTCCCTTCTTCCCGGAGGTGCACAGTAGGCTCACGCGGTCTTGTAAAGCACTTTTTTCTGCTCGTGCTGCGTGTCCCTCCACCCTAACCACTCTTGATGGTGGAACAGCCAGGGGGTATGTGGCGATTCCTCAGGTTGAGTGCGTGATGGCGGTAAATCCGCGCGGCGCCTCTTCTTGGCGGGGTCCGCCTCGTCTCCCATCCAAAGCTTGTAAGTTATCTACCTCCCTCGTAGCTAGAACTTACAAAGCTGCGGGCCAGGCTGCTTCCGCCTTGCATGCGATAGCCACCTACCAGCGCTACCTAGCGCAGGCGCTGGCCGAGCTGCACGAGGGTGGGTCCAACCCAGGCTTACGAGCTTCGCACCGCCGCCGACTTAGCTCTTCGGACTACTGAGTCCGCTGCGTGTGCGTTGGGGAGGACGATGTCCACATTAGTGATCCAGGAGCGCCACCCCTGGCTGATATGCGCGAAGTCGACAAAGTCCGCTTTCTTGACTTTCCCCATATACCAAGCCATGTTCAGCGACACCGTCTGTGAATTCACCCAGGAATTCAAGGCGGTGAGAGAGCAGTTGGTGGGTGATGTCTTATCGGCGGTCCGTAGCCCGCTCCGCCCGCCGTGCCATTCATACCTGCTCCTCGCCGAAGGCGCCCGCCTACGAGAGCTGCTCCGCCCCCGCACACGCCTCTGGCGAAGCGAGCGCGTGTGCGCTCGGAAGCAGGCAGCCCCCCTGCCCAGAACGCCGCTAAGTCTGGCAACGGATCGCGAAGCGTCCCTGGGACAGGCCATCTGGAGAAAAGGGAACTTGCTCTTTCCCCGCTGGAGGGCGGGGCCCCATTTCCAACGGCACTTTTTACTGCCATGAAAACATTATGAAAGGGCACTTTTCACTTCCCCAGATGTGACAGCCCGAAATCTGCCAGTCTGGGACGCTATGCTTTCTAGCTTGCAGATTCGGTGCGTTTCGCCAGTGGCTCACGAGCGCTGGGAGGACGGTCTCCTTTCTCCCACCCCTCGAGCCTCCCCTCCGGAGCTGGGGTTCGGAGTGAGAGCAAATATCTCACCTCCAGCTTTTCCGTGGGACCCGCGAGCTTCCCGGATCAGCACACCCACTCCGCGCTGCCCCACTGCTGGTACGTCAGCGATTGTAGCGATGAGTCCATTAGCGGGAGCTCTGCCTGCCTGGTTAGCGCGGGCCAGCTCTTCGCGGTGGCTCATACGCACAATCAGACTCGGCTATGCGATTCAGTTCGCGAAACGGCCCCCCCAAGTCGCGGGTGTGTATTCACCAGGGTCAGCCCCCTGTCCACCCCTGTCTTGCGAGAGGAGATTGCTGTCCTCCTGGCGAAGGATGCAATCGAGCCGCTCCCTCCAGCCGAGATGGAGAGCGGGTTTTACAGCCCACACTTCATCGTGCCCAAAAAGAGCGGTGGGTCACGGCCAATCCTAGATCTGCGCGTTTTGAACCGCTGCCTGCACAAGCTGCCGTTTAGAATGCTCACGCAGAAGCGCATCCTCCGGTGCGTTCGTCCTCTGGGTTGGTCTGCAGCATTAGACCTGATGGACGCGTATTTCCATGTCTCCACTCTTCCTCGCCACCGTCAGTTTCTGCGGTTTGCGTTTGAAGGTCGAGCTTGGCAATACAAAGCCCTCCCCTTCAGGCTCTCTCTGTCTCCGCGGGTCCTCAACAAGTCCGCGGAGGGTGCCTCAGCGCCCCTTCGGCTCGCGGGCATCTGCATACTCGATTTCTTACGACTGGCTGATTTTTGCCCTCTCTCGGAGCAGTTGATTACGCACAGAGACAAAGTGCTCTGGCACTTCCACCTGTGGGGGTTTCAGGTCAACCGAGAAAAGAGCAAACTCGCCCCCGTGCAGAGGATCTCTTCTCTCGGGCTGGAGCTGGACTCGGTCACCATGGCAGCGCGCCTCTCCAGAGAGCGCGCTCAGCTGATGCTGTACTGTCTGAGAGAGCTCGACAGTAAAATAGTGGTCCCACTGAAACTATTTCAGAGGCTCCTGGGGCATATGGCATCCGCAGCCGCTTCATGCCGCTCGGACTATTCTATATGAGACCACTTCAGCACTGGCTTCACGATCGAGTCCCCAGACGCGCATGGCACGCGCGCGCACACCGAGTCTCTGTTACTGCGCTGTGTCGCCGCGCCCTCAGCCCTTGGAGCGACCCCTCGTTCCTACAGGCCTGGGTGTCTCTAGAACAGGCGTCCAGTCTTGTTGTCGTTTCAGCAGACGCTTCCAACACGGGCTGGGGGGCTGTGCGTTGCGGGCATGCGGCTACGGACCTGTGGAAAGGTACCCAGTTGCATTGGCATATCGCCTGGAGCTGTTGGCAGTGTTCCTCGCTCTCCACCGTTTTTTTTCTGGTGCTGGAACGGCAACACGTGCTGGTCAGGACGGACAGTACGGCGGCGGTGGCGTATATCAGCCGTATAGGGGGTATGCGCTCTCGCCGCATGTCTCAGCTCGCCCGCCGTCTGCTCCTCTGGAGTCATCCGCGGCTGAAATCGCTGTACGCCATTCATATTCAGGCAAGCTCAACCGTGCAGCCGATGCGCTCTCACGGCAGCCTTGCGTCCTGGAGAATGGAGACTCCACCCCGAGTCTGTTCAGCTGATATGGGCGCGATTCGGGGAAGCCCAGATCGATCTGTTGCTTCCCCCGAGATCGCTCATTGCCAGTTGTTCTTTCCCTGACCGAGTGCTCTCGGCACGGATGCACTGGCTTACAGCTGGCCTCGGGGCACGCGCAAATACGCGTTTCCCCCAGTGAGCCTGCTCGCGCAGTTACTGTGCAAGGTCAGGGAGGACGAGGAACAGGTTGCTGGTTGCGCCCCTCTGGCTCAACCGGACCTGGATGTCAGAGCTCTCCCTCGCGATAGCCCTCCCCTGGCAGTCCCTTCGAGAGAGCACCTACTCTCTCAGGGACAGGGCACCACCTGGCACCCTCGCCGATCTTTGGAGATTTTTAGACGCGAGGAAGACTTAGGTAACCTCCGATTGCGGTGGCTAATACCGTCACTCGGGCTAGAGCCCCCTCCCCGAGTGCGCCTATGCCCTGACGTGGAGTCTATTCACTGAATGGTGTGTCTCTCGCTGAGAAGACCCCCGTAATTTGCCAGATCAGCGTTGTGCTTTCTTTTCGCCGAGAGAAGTTAGAGAGCAGGCTGTCGCCCTCCACACTCAAGGTTACGTGGCTGCCATCTCCGCTCTCATAACGCGGTGGCTGGCAGCACCGTGGGATCGCATAACCTCATCATCTGGTTCCTCAGGGGCGTTAAGCGAATTAATCCACCCCGCCCCCTCTCATGCCCTCTTAGGATCTCGCCCTCGCTACACAAGCCGCGTCAGATCCCTTTGATCCTCGACTCAGTATCTTTCTGTCCCTGAAGACAGCTCTGCTGGTCGCGTTGATATCGATTAGAGGGTCGGGGACCCGGAGGCATTTTTCGGTCAGTGACTCGTGCCTGTAATTGGGCTGGCTTTCTCTCACGTCCTGAGACCCCGCCCGCGATATGTGCCCAAGGTTCCTACCACTCCGTTTTAATACGAGGTAGTGAGCCTGCAAGCGCTGCCCTCGGAGGAGGCAGACCCAGCCCTTCTTTATTGTCCAGTTCGCGTTTTGCGTATTATCCGGACCGCACTCAGAGTTTAGATCAACTGAGCAGCTCTTCGTCTGTTATAGCGGTCGGCAGCAGGGAAGTGCCGTACCGAAATAAGTTCCCACTAGATTGTGGATGCCTTTCTTTCACTATCAGAGCCGAGATGAGCCGCGTCCCCCGAGAGCGCGTGCGCACTCCACTCGGAGCTTCGCATCCTCTCGAGCGGGCGCACGCGGCGCCCCTCTGACAGACATCTGTAGAGCTGCGGGCTGGGTGACACCCAACACATTTGCAAGGTTTTACAATCTGCGAGTGGAGCCGGTTTCCTCAAGGGTATTAGGTAACCCTTGGTGATTGAGGAAACAATTCGGTAGGGTGTTGAAACACGCTTGCTGCGCCATTCTCCCTAACACGGAGATACGTGCGCCTTTTTATCTGTCAGTAAAGTTCCCCATCAGGTGAGCCCTGCAGATTCCTCCGTGGCCCCCAGCACTGACTCAGCGGAGGAGTCACTTGCTGGCCCACTACGTTGTAGGTCTGCCCGCTGGTCAGCCCGTGTTTTGGGTAAAGGTGCCTGCTATGCGTGATCCCCACTAGGCGATCCCATATGCTTATTCCGCCACGGTTAAGTCCCCCCCCCTGGGCGGACCCGTGTCTTCCCTCCCCGCTAACCACTCTTTTGCTATGCGTACTCCCCCTTTTTAGGGCTAGTCCATATGTAAATTCTGCCATCTATCCCCCCTTGGGTAACGGATGGCCTCCGCAGCGTCCTCCCTATCGGGATTGCACGCTTCCCAACGTACTGTCGTATTTTCCTAGAATTATCTAGATGCTCACGACTTCCCAAAAATATATCTAAATCCGTAAAACTTCTGTTGAAGTAGGATAAATTAGAGCCAGGGACACGTTGGAGGACCGCGCCCCCCATGATGTGGGTGCGTCACGCTTGCTTGACTATCTCCTCATCGGGGGTGTTGGTAAGGTGCAGTCATTATGGCGCTTTCCATACTTCTCCCAACGTGGATTTCATCACTTATGGCACTGAAGTTCCCCAACCGAAGGGGAACGTTAGAGGTTACAGAAGTAACCCTTCGTTCCCCGAGGAGGGGAACGGAAGTGCCATACTCCGTCGCCATAATGACTGTCCCTTAGCTGTTTGAAACTCTCTTCAGCTTAAAAGGATGGCGTCTGCTGGCTTCAGGTGTGCTTATATGCTGAGATAATTGCAGATGCTGCACACCTGCGCAAGCTTACGCTGCCAATTAATTTCATTCATTGGCCCGTTCAATACTCTCCAGACAAGCGGCTTCTGATCCGAATCCTCCCATCGTGGATTTCATCCACTTATGGCACTTCCGTTCCCCTCCTCGGGGAACGAAGGGTTACTTCTGTAACCTCTAACGTTTTCCAACATTACTAGCCACTCGCCATTTTTACTAGCCACAATTTTATTGTTGGGAAAATATATTTTATACACACAAATATGACTTTGACATGCTAAAATTACTTCATTTTGAGTTTGCGTTATCTCTACATGCTTCCTCATTCATTTCACTTTTTGTGTGTTGTGTATGAGCTTGCTCAATAATCATGAGCAAATGGGTCAGGGTCTCATATATTATAATTCGTATTCAGAATTTTCAGAGCCTAAAATTAAGGATTTACCCAATTTATCTCTGACCTCACTATAAATAAACAGTTAATTATTTCTTAGCCACAAATTTTAAACGTGTCAAAACAAGCAAAATATAGCTGTATACTATACTTTTTGTTTAACAAAACATATGCACAGTCATATGTCCTGGCTAAAGGTCCCAGATCACCAGTTAACTACACAAAAATGGGGAGTTGTTCTCCCATTAAAGCAATGTAATTATAAAAAAAAAAAAAAAAAGATAATTAAACCATATTAATGCAAAAGAAAGCAGGTAAAAAAACATACTGTGTGATAATGAAAGAATGGTCACACACGCATGGTTAATGATAGACCCATAAATTATCTTTTCAAAGAATGGTTAAACCGAAAGCAACTGGTGCTGCTTACAATAAGTCAACTCTGGAAATCTTGAAAGCAGCAAGACTGTAGGTGCATGTTCCTCCCTTTTTGTTCAGTCTATTTGAAAGAGAACCGATCGCATCAGTTGTGTTTCTAGACACAGTTGCTTCACAAAAAGAAATGTATCACCTCAGCTGTTAGAGCGAGTAATTATCCTCTCATTCTGTATTCACCTGCTTTGCTCGCGCGAAGTTGTGAAAGCAATTATTTTTGACAGTCGCATTGCTTCTCGATCGCCTGTGCATGCATATTGGACCATCCTTATTGTCGAACCCTGCTTTTAAGAATTATTATCTGGGAAAATTATTTTTAACCAGCCAAAGTGGCTAGTGGGAGTGTCTGTCTTACCCACCACCGCTGAAATCTACCCGCATTTGGCGGGTTGGCAGGTATTAATGTAAAGCCCAGTATATATATATATATATATATATATATATATATATATATATATATATATATATATATATATATATATATATATATATATATATATATATGTATGTATTATGTTTGTAGTTACTACTTTTAAAACTGTTACCCTTCAAAAATCTACAAATGCAAATATGTTACAAAATTCTGTGCAGAAATAGCAAAACGAACTATGTATAACCAATATAATCAAGTCCTGGCCTAAAATCTTTGCATTTAACTATTATTTTAACGGACATATTGACTAATAAAAAAATTCTATAAGTTCTTTATAAAAAACAAAATGTCTCAAGGTGCACACTGTAAATCTACAGTATATTATTTGTTGTGCCATTTTAATAAACACAAAGGTAATATAACTGTTTAATATATATTCTGTGTTGGATTAATCCAATGTAACAAGAAGATACCTCTTCTGAAAATATTTCTTTAAGAACATAGTAGTCATTATGCTGTCTATGAGCCTGTTTGATATTCATTTGTTAGAAATTACATTTGGCTTCATTCTCATAAGCGGATGGAATGTAGGACTATATGTACTGTTGTCACTGTTCATCTGAAATTAAACTCTCTGATCCAATTGCAGAAAGTCAGGAGTAACTTTTAATAACTTTAATTGTTTCATGAAAACATGTTTCCTGGTGAGGCGATACAATGAGAATTTCGCCTGGATTTTAATTTCATTTCTGCTGGATCTTTATCATTATTGTCAGCCTGTACTACAGAAAACAGGGTTTTCATTATGTTGTTCTGTTACACTGCTGTTTAAATATCTCTTTCTAGTGTAAAACATCGTCAAGGGGATTTCGCTGAGGCTTTGGAAAGTGAATAGTACACTTTTAGATTCAGCAGCTGCGCTTTTTTTTCTCAAGGGTTCAAGTAATTGCCACCGCATCGTGAAAAGTATTACTGAGCAGAAGTGTGATGTGTGTGTGAACTGGGGCTACTGTATGTTTGGGATGTAATATTAGCCTATTGATACTGCACATATACGGCTTTCTGTGTTTACTATGGTAAAAATGCAGTTCAATTGTAAATTTGAGAATTTTATGAAAATAAAAATCTGAATTCACACAGAGGGGACACTAAAGTACACTTAAAACAGATCTAAAACTACATTCAAACTACATTTATTACATTATCAAGTAGATAATGTACATCTTGACACTAACAAATTAATGCACTGTCATTTTGTGCTTGATGCACATATTTCAGGAAATTTCAGTTGGACATTATTTTCAGCTTTCTTCAGAAAATAGGCTAATGCTTACAGATGATTTAAAACAAATGCTTTGTAAACACCATATTTTCCTTAAACAAAGCCCCAAAATCAAAGTAAGATTTAATAAAAAGGGATTTAGTTCAGTTAAAAATGACTCAATTTGTTGTAAGGATGGTTATATCTCTCCATAGTTTCAAACCCTGAGAACTGTTGGAATTTCATGAGAGAAGACCACAAGAATTGCCATGCAACAAAACAATAAATGTTTTAGACTGAGTAGCAGATCTCCAAAAGAGCAAGTTCCTCAACTGCCTCAGTTATCCATTATGTGCCCCCTCTCTGCCACCCCCTTCAATTCTTCTAATCTTCATCTTCTTCATAAGGTGTTTCTTGTGAATCTAAAACTTTTACTTGCATGGTATCAATTTTGCAGTAGTCACTTGAATTATGATAATTATTGTCTGAGTTTGGGAAAAGTCCTACTGTAAAATGTGAAATGATCTGTCAGTTATACACTTTCTACTTCAGATGGTGATTAGTTTTTAGGGTAACATATGACCAGACAGAAGTCTCTGTGAAGCCTTTATTATTTTCATTGATGGTTCTTTGTTCTGAGTTGAGTATTTAAAGGAAATGTGCAAGCATATCTTGTAGCCAAGACACCCTGTTGAAGCACATGAGTCTTTAAAATTTCTGTGCTGCAACGTAGCTACTTCACGGGTCAGGTATGCATCTCTAACTCTTTGATTTATGTTCAAGTAATGAATGTCTTATATTTTTACAATATCATCTCTAAAATGGCTTTCTGATTGTTTTATTATGTAATTGGCATAATACAATGTTACCAAACAAATAAACTGTTAAGTTTTGATACATTCTGAATTATCCTGAAATCTTATATATCCAGTAGATTAAGTGGAGTCTGCGCTACCTTTATGATTTGATAGGATTAGACTTTTGATTTCGAAACATTTAAAATTATAACAAAAATGTATATAGAGCTACAAGGTACACCATAATAAAACCTTGGACATTTTATGTGGAATGTGAATCATCTGCTTAAAGGTCAACAAGGAGGGTTTGGGGTGAAAGGAGAAGAGTGCATTCCTGCATTCTTCTCTGATTTTGTCAAAGACATACAGGCAGGAAGATTTAATCAGGATGATTTGAATAGAATAGTTGAACAGCTGGTTTCCTGATCACTTCTCAGATCAGAAAGGGTTGTTGTATTGCATAGCAATTCTTGAGGTCTTGTCTTATGAAATTTCATAGCAGTTCTTAGGGTCTGATATTCTGGAGAGATTCTTAAAACAAATTTGACAGTACAGAGCCGTTTTGGCCCGACAGCATAAAAATCTTTGATCATCTAATTGCTGAAATTAGCAAGTTTTCTGGAAGTGGCTAAATATACTTTTTAGGATGAGTGAGCAGTTTGCAACCAGACTATTTAAGTATTAGCTAACTCTACATCCTCTGACTAACTTCAGCCTGTCGACATATTGTCTAAGAGAAGACATGCAAACCTAGGGTGTAAAACTCTGAGCGGCATTTGGTCCCTAATGAACATATAACTGAAGATTATAGGATCAGATATAGATCAAAGCTCTAAATTGAGTCATAAATGATGAATGTGAACCGTTCCTACAATTAAAAATACAGTCTAAATTTTTAATTAACACACTGTAAAAAATGTTTGTGAAAATAACAGTGAAATTCTGTAAAATTGTGACTTCTAAATTTTGTAAATAGAAAAACAATGAAACAGTGTTAAATTTACAGTATGCTTTTGTAAAAAATAAAAATACAGTTGTAAAATGTTAAACTAAATTAAACTGTTAATTGTACTGTAAGACTGTGTATCAATAACAATGTTTATTTGTAAAATTTACTGATCACTGTTATTTGAATAGTAAAAACATGTAATACTGAAAACTGCTGTAAAAATTACAAAATGATACTAAACAAACAAAAATCAGCTATTACAGATAAAAAAAAGCAAGTGTAAGCAAGTAGAACTATCACAAATGTTATCCTACATGACATATTTACAAGTTTTAAATGAGGGGTTTTAAGGCAATGTGTCTGTTTAGAATTGTCATTATGGTCTATAAGCTATTTTAGCTTTGCTAATTATCATATTTAATGTAGGCTTACATAGAAATATAAGGGTTATTTGTCCCCAAGGGTCCTTTATTTTTGCGATGTGTTTCTATTTAAAATGTATGCTTTTGCGTAAATTAACGTCTGCGTTTGAATTTCAAACTCTGTTCTGCCTTGTCCAATCACCAATCGGCTATCTGATTCTTGCGGGAGCAGCTATTTTACAGATATTGTTTGTGAGAGCGCGCGCTCAATCTGTCCGGCCCGCGAATAAAGCTGTGGAAGACGTCTAGCAGCATTTCTAACTACCGAGGCACTGGTAAGTTTAGTGAAAAGTTGGTTTACTTTGTACTTTAAACGCTTTACCATAAAAACACCTGCAAAAAAGGAGAGGGTATTATTTGGGGTGTTGCACGGTCTTCGGAATAATAATCTGTGTTACAATGCAAAGGTAACTCGGCCACTTGTCGTATCGTCCGACTAACGTAAAGCTGAAAAAAACTGAAGATTTTGTTAGAAGTCTAAAGATGATTAACGTTACTTGTCATTTTTGCAACAAAACACTTGACACACTGAGACGTTAACTTTATGTGTTGCATTGTAAAGTTCACAGAAACGAAATGTGTTATTGCTGGCTGTATGCGAACATTTTGCGCTTACGCTGCATTAAAAACACATGTCTATAGGGATCACATTGAGTTTGCCTCAACCGTTAGTACTAAAGCAGTTTTTGCTGATTTAAATGTGCCATTTTGTTGTGTGACCGCACGTTTAACACGGCTAAAGATTTAATAAGCCACTTAAAAGAGCATTTAGCAGATGGCCGACCTGTGTCTTGTCCAATAACGGTTTGTAATACTTTTACAATCAATGTCTTTTACAACTCACATGATCAGGAAGCATAGAGCTGCTTCAAATGATACTATAAGTGATAATACCCATAATTTGGGTTCACACGCCATTGGTGGGTTAACTGAAAATTTTAGTCATGCTCAATATTTTTGCAGGTATTGTGAAATCACAAGAAATGAATTTCAGAGCGATAACTTAAATGTTTGTGGTCCACAGTGAACCCCTGAAACTTGATTCTGTTGTTCATGATTTACAATCTGAAGACTATCAAGAGATCAAAGGAATAAAGGTAAACTCTGCTGTTTTCAATACTTGAAATCTTTCCATGCCTGCCTTTTTACCCAAGTCTTTACAGTGAATCAATCAAACATACAGAGAATTTTTTCTTTTTAGAGTTTAATACTACTGACAGAAATAATGTATAAAGGAACATCATACAAAAAGGGACATTTTCTTGTGTCTAAAAATTATGAGTTTGATTTTGGAGAACTTCTCATCATTTTAATTCAAAATGGCGAAGCTGTGTTTTTGTAATGAGAATACAAAGAGCTGAATATCATTTTGAATACCATCTGTACTCTATGACTAAACAGAGTAACTGGCTACAGTGTCTTAGCATTAATGACTTGGTTGATTTTTATCCGCTAATATCATACTTTGGTAACGTTAATGGGTACCAAGTCATTCTGCTGAAACACAGCGTGCTGTTGAAGTAAAGAGATCTTGTCCACAGAGGTGGAAAAAATATGGTAAAAATCATCATGTATGCTTAGTTAAAATAACATGTAGTTTAAAGAGATAGTTTTCCCCAAAAATTTTAAGTGTTGATATCATTTACTTAACCTTGACTTTTTTTTCTTTTTTTCAAACCTGTTTGGGGTTTGTTTGTTTTTGTTTTTTTTCTCAAGAGGATATTTGAAGAATGTTGTTACTGTTGACTTTTATAGTATTTCTTGCTACTATAAAAGTTGATGATTACAAGTTTCCAACATTCTGTCCCCCCCCAAAAAAACTCAAACTGGTATTAAATGTGTCAAGGGTAAATAAATTATACATTTCAAATTTTTAGGTAAACTATCTCTTTAAAATAATAGTAAGATCTGAATTTTTGTTTTATTTGCATTTAGATGAACAGAAATAAACTCTTAATAAATTTAATAACTACATGTTTAATCACTACTTGCTTAATTTCAGTATTGA